>NW_023596297.1:33692247-33717247 GCF_011947565.3 Pollicipes pollicipes | reverse complement strand
CAAAATATGCCAACTTAATAGATAAACAGGTGACACAAAGTTCGTGATGCTGTGAGTGCTTAGTTATGACCGGTGCTCTAAACACCCTAGGGGAAAGTTATTTTTCCCGGCCGGGCTGGTAAATTGTAGCAATAACACTCGCCAGGTTGACTTTTGGGGCGGCGTCACGTCCAAAGCAGCAAGTGTAAACGGGATCGGCCCGTGTCCTCGTGCCTGTTGCATGCATACTGCTACTGAAGACAAGCGTGAAATACATTTTCTTACTCTGTGAATTCCTTACTCGCGGTTGCGTTAGCAACGAAATAGTGATCTGCGTAATTATTTGCTGTTGTATCCAATTAACCCTGTACCACCAATCACTGCGCATTCTCTAGACAGTTCAATCTTCGTTAATCCCCCACACTTCGGCCCCGAAACATGTTCGTAATTATTTTGCACCTCGCATAAAACAGAAACTACGAAACAGCTACATACAAAAACCCGGAAAGACTTTCATCAATATGCGTTGTGTTACATTGCAACGCCATGCATTGAAGAGATGACAAAATTATTTGTCTTTCTTCATTCGTTCATTCGTGGCGGTAGTCTGGCACATTTCATATATTTTACTCGTCGACACACTCTTCCCTCAATCTGATACACTCGGAAATATGTCACAGGCGTGTCAAACGTTAAGGCAGCTCGCCTTAAATACGCCGCGTTAGGCAGCTCGCCGACAGACAAAAGCCCCAGAGCTCTCGCCCACCGCCTCACAGGTACCGGTGCACTGTATCGGAGACAAAATGAAGCACGGGGGCGTAATCGACGTGCAGCAGGGAGCGGGCGCGCGGCGCGCCACCGCCGTCCGGGTACCGGTAACCGTCCGGCAGTCGGGAGCAGTTGGGGTGGCGCCGGTAGCAGGCGGGACCAGTCCACGGGTCGGCGGGCGTCTCGAGCTGCCAGCCGGCCGAAGTCGGACGCCGCTGCAGCCAGCCGGCCGCGTTCAGGCTGCCGGACGGGCGCGGGTCAGTGGACCGCAGCCATTGTGGTCTCCCACGCCACATCGCTCTCTCACGCTAGGAAAGCAGACCAGAGACATGCGGTAAAACACTTGGGTAGTTCCGCAGATGAAAAATATTGCACTTCCCTTCAATGTAAGCGCTGTCACGCTACAAGGAAAACTCTAAGCGACGGTCAAGAACGACGTTAGGGGGAAAGCACAGCCCACCTCATCTGAACAGGTTTACACCATTTTCCTCTTCTCTGGTCTCACGTGCTCGCTGGTACACAAGACGTAAGAACGCCACACACTGCTGGCGTGACATTGAACATAAAGGAGACTTCCTCATCTGCACGTACGCACACCCACGCTTTTACCCGGGGGCTCACCTCGGTAGTCACCAGAGTTTCCCCTGTTCATACAGCATCACAAGAAAGGTTTGGTCCAACACAGCTCCATCGGTTTGGACGGTGCGGGGCGCGACGGGTGCCACTGCGAATGCTATTTCATTTATATTTCTTATTATAAGAAACGCAGACTCCTTTTGAAGACAAAAGCTGTCTTTCTTAATAGACGCTGCTTGCCTTTCTAAAACAGGCTGTTTTTCTTCATAAGGGCTATTTGCTCTTTTAAAAAGGCAAATGGCCAAAAGACCCTCTTACCTCATCATGCGTCCTACTTTCTGTCGCGTGGAGAGCCAAGCCGTACCATTCACTGAGTGGTAGACAATTCAAGTTCTAACACGCAGAGCAAAAATATGGTCTGCTAAAAACCGTGCCAGGGTCCTGACGGCACGTATTTAATTAAGAGCTCGCAGCATGCCTGGTTCACAGTCTGCATGCAAATGAGTCATAAGTCGTGCTTCGTACGGCCTGTTTCAATGGCCCCTTCCGCCAGCAAAGCCCTGCAGTAAATCAGCTGCCTGTTAACCTCCTAACGCGCCAATACCTCGCCCGCAAATGAGCCATGATGGCCGGCTAACCTACGTCAGCCGTGACAGGATGACCGCTGTCCGGCCTCCCCCGCCCTGACGTAATCCTGTTGCCGACCCTCCCTTTGTCTGCGCCCACGTCGTGGAGTAAGTCTGGGGGACGTCGAAGGCGCCGCTGACGACGTAATCAGCTCAGAGCGCGCCGACGCCCGCGACGTCGAGCGGCCGCGCGGCGCGAGACGCGACCAGCCAGTCAGAAGTAGGCCAGCCATGCACCGCCGGAACGCTGCCCAGCGAGCCGTACGGCCGTAGCATTCTGCCATTTAAAGTTCCAGGAAGGACTGGAAATGTCACCGGAGGGGGCATGCAAATCACGTATAAAGATAGGACGGCGATCATGGCGCGCACGCACGCAAACTTCCGGTTTCGGCAAGAGGTCTCCTGTGATAAGGCGCACCGCTCAGGTGGGAGCGTGTTCTAAACAGAGGTGCACACGAGGGGAGATTCCCTGATCTTGCCTCTCCGTCAATATGTGCAGTGTTCCTGTCATTGGGCAAACCTAGAAAATACGGCCGCCCGAATGGTACCTCATTCCATCCCGCCTACTTGGAGCACCAAAATCGTTCATCTGAGCTCCCGGAGAAAAAGTGGGCAATACATTAACTGTTATTGCCAAAGCAGTTCAGCCCATTGAAGTCGGTCCGTTCCGCACGAGCTGGCTATTCATGTGCAGGCGTATTTCATGCAATACACTTGAGCTTTAACACCAACCGTCTGAGTGGCGCGACGATGGCTCCTGTGAATTTTTTCCTCAAATATCCTCGTTATGCATCTAACGAGAACTTCCCCGGCTCCGAATTTATGTGCGCATATGAGCTCAACATATGGTTAAACTATCTAATGACCCTTATATACAGCCTATATCTACGACCTACGACCTATGTATGTAGCGACTTATATCTTAATCTATCTAATATATGAGTGAGACTCACACATACACCAGAGCATTAAAATGTTCACCGCCACAAGACTGTAACTGTTGAAATCAATTGCGTCCAGCCACAATGTTCATGAACTTGAAACAAGTTGCTTGCAGAAACGCCGATTGCTGTGTTGAAACTTCTTTCAGCATGAATATGTGTGCCGGGCTTCCCACGAAAGTTTAAATCTTGAAATAAAATCATGCGATAAACTACTGTGAAGACGGCTACTGTCGCCAGCGCCACCAGATTCTTGTAGCATACAGCAATTCCTCACACAATTCTAGCTGTGAGCGCCCATGCAGTCGTACCAACAAAACTGTTTGCCTTTTGGAGCAGGCAAATAGTACATATTAAAATATCAACCACAAGCATCTACTTGGCAAAACCACAAAACAAGGTGCATGTAATCCGACGAGGCATTTCATTTCTGACGTACGATTGGTTGCTTCTCAAATTTCGGTCCACTTAGCCTCAACATCGTGTCGTGCTTACGCTTGCTGCGGGCACTGATCGCAGAGCACGACGTCACAATGGCGATTGATCATTTGGCTGCTCTCAATTTCCCCCTGGTTGTACAGCGGGGTGGTCCTCCAGTGGACTTTCCGGCCTGAGTTTAAGGCTCTTGGACGCAAGATACCTGTCACGGCGCCTGTCACGGCAACTTGCCTTGTCTCAACCTACTCATCCCTCTCAGCTCACCTGGTTTTTCATCTCGCACGCACCGTTCACCTCATTCGCTCCTTTTACCTCCTTCATCCCTGCTCTCTCACCTCACCTCTTTCTTTTGCTCTCTCTTTCGGTAGCTTACCCTCTCTTACCTGGACGCTCGCTCTCACGTCGTCTACGTCTCTCAGTTCACCCGTCCGTCCCAGATCATCTATCCTTCCGAGCTCACCCGTTCCTTTCACCTCGCCCGTCCGTCTCACCTCAGCTGTTCCTCTCACCTGGCAACTCTTGCCACCACCCGGCCTACGTCGCCAAGGCGGCCCGCCTCGCGGGCGCCCTCACACAGGAAGCGCCGCCCACATTCCGCATCGTCCGTGTGCAGCACGTTCACGAACGAGCGCAGCATGGCGTAAGAGGCCAGCGAGGCCTCCACCAGCTCCGGCTCCGGCTGCGGAGGGAATCGGTGAAGCGGGCTTTGGACGGCAGCAATGAGTGTGCCTGTCAAGGCGTAAGAGCGGTGGAGGAGGGGGCGGGGACACGGCCCAAGCACTCGTGGAAACTTGGCATTAATCCGATGTCCCTACACTAAAGACATTGGGGTACTCGACTCGCTCGGCTGGTTGATGGTCGAAAGGGAGTGGTCGATTCTTTTTTAGGTTATTTCCACCTCTCTGGATATGCGATCTTGCGGCTTTAGTTTCACTTGGTTTGACTTAGAAGCCATTTAGTTAGTAATGACCATTCGGGGCAATGGAATAACGGAGGGTAGATAATGATGTAGCAAAACTACATGCACCTGGGAGTCCGCCGAGACTTGGCCTGCACAGGAACCTCTATACAGGGCGTGCGCTCGGCACTCGGATGGGGTCCCCGCCAGGGGGCACTTTGCCCGCTCGTGGCTGGCGCACCTAGCTTGTCCTGGATAAACGGGACATCATGAGGATGCATGACGAAGTGAGCATGAGCAAAGAAGGACATCGATCCCTGCGGCCGAGACCGAGGAGATGACCTGTCAGCGAACGAACAGCTATGTCCCTGCTGATACTGGTGTAACGCGACGAAACCATTTACCAAAAGCAACACAAGTAACAACCTCAAAACGACTCGAATTGAGCCATTCTGCTTCAGCAAGCAGGCACGCATGTCCATGCGCCTCTTCCAGTTCACTCCAAATATCCCAGACACTTCGGACACGCACCAGCCTCCCTCATCGTCACCCACACTGCAGTTTGGCGGCAGATCCCGTCGTCGCCTGTTGCCGCCGCCGCCGGCGCCGCCACCACCAGCAGCGCCGCCGCCGTCGCCCTGCAGGTCCATGATGAGATCGAGCAGCGCCAGCAGGAAGGCCAGGAAGCCGAACACGGAGAAGGCATCCGAGCAGCCGCCGTAGCTGGACGAGCGCGCCTGGACGAGCGCACTGCGGCACACGACACCGTGGCGTCGGCTGAGCTGGGCTCTCAGCGGGGATGGTAGGTGGGTCCGAATGTCGGCGGGGGCGTCAGCTCAGCTGAACAGTCAGCGGTGACGTCAGCTGAACTGGACCATCAGCAGTGACGTCAAATGAATAGGAACTTTGATAGGGGCGTGAGCTGGATGCTCCGCGATCAGCGGCATCAGATGAGCTGGTGAAGACTGCTAATGGTTAATTCAGCTGAAAATTCAGATATTGCAAGCTTTTCTGCCGGTTACATATATTTCTAGCAAATTTTTTGTTAGATATCATAAAGAAGGACCCAGTTTGAGTTACGTTTGAATCGTGGTTGGACGTCACACGCCAATATTGAAAGTCATACGTGCATGAAAAGCAATTACATGACAGGTGTTCATCAGGTTGATTATTGCAGGTATGAAAATTGGGAATGGCCGCATGTGGCAAGAAAAAATAATTCATTTATTCCTTGTAAAGAATCTGCAGCTTGCATGCCTTTCGTTGCACTATCGATTCGTGAAACCAACTTCCAAACATCCAGTCTGTTTCCCGTTGATCCTATTTTAATCCGGCTTCCAAACGTCTAGCCTGTTTGCCGTACACCCTATTTTAAACCGGCTTCCTAACATCCAGCCTGTTTTCCGTAGATCCTATTTTGCTGTCTTTATGCACGTGACTTAAGCCAATTTCGTAGATTAAAACACGGTCGGGTGGCCGGTTGGATGCCCTTCGCTCGGATAGAGGTCAATTTGAACCTCTAACATCATGGGAACTAAGAGAGCTAGAGGTATCAAATTCACAGGGTGTGTTGACCTGTACGTGAACTCATTTAAGGCAAACTTTGAGGTTACTGGGTTATGACCTTCGGGTCAAATAAGGTCAAGCAAAGTAAAATTTCAGGTTTGTCTCTTAAGTGCCCCCAGAACATAGATAACTGTCCTAAGCCAAAGGTCACATGCTCATGTAAGGTCAGTGACCTTGTTTGACCTTTTGAAGGTCAAAGTGACTAAAATAATGCAAGACCGTTTTTAACTTTACATTTGAATGAGCGGCAAATATTACGCTAGGCAGTATATTCCTGAAAACAAAATGCTAGCCTAGGTCATTTTGGGTCAGTGACCTACCATGATCTCTAAAAGGCCAACACCCAAAAAAGTCCAAAAATTCTCCGACCCGCGTACCTAAGGAGTGAAGCTGTACACAAACAGTTTGAGAGCAGTGCTTATTGTGCAGCAGACACCAGCCCGCTTGGTGCCCCTTTATGGTCGGGGTTACCTGCTAAAAGTGTTAATGGTTCAAACAGGCGTGTAAACATTAGGATAGGGGGGGTTGTTAATCAATCCACTTTTTGTGAAAGCTTACACTAACCCATATGTTTTTTAGAAAATCGACTTAAAGAGGAATTTATGTTTTTCAGTTTTGGGATGTTAATTCACGCCTAGTTTTTAGGAGCGGTCAGCACAAGCGTCACAGGCCACGGCTCACCTGACTCCACTCCGGATCTGCTCCTCAGCGTCCACCAGGAGCCTCTCCTGGAACAGCGACTCCTGGAGGCGCGGCTCCAGGCCCGCGACCGAGGAGAGCAGGAGAAGCACCGTCAAGAGCGACCGGCTCCTGTGGGCCGCCATGCCGCAGCACCGCCAGCACGGTGCTGCTCCAGCCGTCGGCTGGGAGCCCGCTGAACCTGGCCGTGCGGTCGCGGTGGCGCGGCCGGCGGCTCCAGTGGAGGGATGCGCAGACTGCCAGCCGGAGGCGCCGCCGAAGAGCCCGGAAGCGCGGTCAGGTCAGGTAGGCTCGCGCTGGCCCCACGCGCCGACCGTTTGCCAGTTGTATGACACGGGGCGGGCCGCGTCGCCGACGGCACGCGACGCCAATTACAGCGCTCACCGGTGCCGTGGACGGAAATGGGAGGCGCAAGGCGCGCGAGCGCGTCCTCCGTTCGCGCCGCAGGCTGTCGCCGGCGCTGGAGCGTGGCTGAACGCTCAACTTCGGCAGCACGCGCGGGCGACTGCCTCACAGGCGCGCTCAACAGGACGCTCAGCTGCGCTCTGGCGCCGCTGCAGCCTGCTGCCGCTTTGTTCCGATGCCAGGTCAAGTGTGAGAGCCGCCCGCCCGATAACGGTGACGTCAAATGACAGAAATGGTGTCAGGATGAAGAACTCGTCAGGGATAACGCTGCTTGGGGAAATAGGAGCCCGGATGGCGTGAACGAGTGCCTCACACGTCACTCGTTAGGAGGCTCAGCTCAGTGCTGGAAGGTCGCTACCTCGTTCAAGAGGAACAAGTGTCGAGAGCCTCGCTTGCCACTGCACTGATAAGGCTAACCACACACCTACGTCCCGGCTAGTTCGGTACACGCAAGGCACTTAAACGAGTGTACGTGCGTGAAGTATATCGTCAATGGCAATAGCCGTTCGCAAACATAAATTGCAGCGCAACATGTCTTGAACGCTGAGTAGGATGCTATGCCAACATGATTCCTGTCTTAAGTACTTCATGTTTTAGGGCAAACCAGCTTGCATAGCTAACTAGGATCACATCAAAGAAGAATCAATAGAACCAATGCGCTACCCACAGCAGGAGTCCGCGAAATTTCGTCCTTCGGTTGCGTTAACGGGTTTTCGTAACACATATGGACATAATTGAAATCGTCTGCATACGTGACGGTCTTACAATTGATGTCCGGTAATTTAAGACGGAGTGTCAATGGTAAATAGAAAAGTGTTACCACATAAGCCACTGGACCACTCGTGAGCCATCACCAACACATCGCTGCCACCGCTCATGCGCCGCCCACGATCGCTGAGCCGGTCCCGGAACCCGTGCGTATAAATACAATGGCATCCGAATTCGTTCAGGAACCCATGGCGCTCAACGCTTTCAAAGGGTTGTAAGATATTAACAGCTGCAATTGATGCAACCTTCCCCTGGACAATTTTATTCGAAATTCGCATTTTTCGGTCGAGCACGGCCGTCTCTGTGGTGTCCGAGTCTAAATCCGTGGTGTTGTTCACAAAGGAAGCGATGGGTAGAAAATAATGATCGTACGACACCAGACACAAGAGATGAATTAATCACATACTGCAAACGGGGCCACACTGTCATACCAGGACAAAACACGTGACCCATGTACACGTAGTAGCGTAGTATATGACTCAGTTTCAGTAATGTTGCTGATTTTACCCGCTGGGTGGCCTGGTCTTCCATGGTGTAGGTGGTCCTTGATGCGTATGATCCACCTGGCGCATTATCCATGCCCTCTCACTTCTGGGTCAAGAGGTATGCCTCGATGCGGTTTCATACCTGCACGTGACATTGGTATGCTCTTTGCGACACAGCACCCATATCAAACAGGAAATACACCAACGAGTGTATTTTAGAAATTGTAAGGGTTCTGGGAATGAGCCTGAACAAGAGAAATTTCAGCTAGGTCAACTTGGAAAAGCTGGGCTCGTGACCTAGATCAAAAGTCACTGCTCCAGCTTCGCACAATACTCGTTCTTAGCATTTTATTCTGGAGATGACGCCGTTCGTATGCTTCGTTTCAAAATAAAACAAAAAGAAACCTAGGCTGTGAGTGTCTAAATGGTGTTTGCAGTGTTCAAAACACAGTTTTTTCACGGCATTCATACGTCACCGAAATGGGACGCTTGATTGCCAACTGTTAGGCGGCTTTAATGCGTTGGTAATGACTTAAATGTCTTAAGCTGGGGTGTCTTAACGAGATGGTACCAAGAGTTGTGTGTGCATTAAATCTACCCAGCACAGTGGCAACTTTGTCTGCTCTACGGGTGACGGTAGCTACATAGCCCGAGGCTGTTGGTAGGGCTAAACGCGGCGTATTAGCGTTATAGCGTCAATAAGAATACACGAAATACTGCCACGAAACATGTTTTCGAGTCGTGAAGCCTGCTAATTACCAACATCAAGTGCTGTCGGAAATGCAGGCGAATTCAACGAATGAGCAACGACAGAGTTCACCATGTTGCAGCACTGGACAGGCAGGCTCTTCCGAGAGCCGCCTTTGTTGACCGTTTTCGTAAGCGAAGCACATCTTCTCGGTATTCCTGCGACCTCCTTGTGGAGTATTTTTATTGCAAATATAAATTTGCAACCTCCAATGGGCAATGGCGCCTGTGGAGAGGCAGCGAGTAGGAGTTTCCCTAATACCCTAATGGCCTCGCTGATTTGAGTCGATTAGAGCACCAGCGTGGTTACCGATTTCTTTGACAGCCCTTCTGGGATTTCATTCTTCTGATAGACTGTTTTCCACCACCGAGCTCGGCGCTCCGGTCGCACAGGGCGTGGCTCACTGCACGACGGAGGTGGGAATCTTGACCTTTACGTATTCGCCAGCAGACTGTCTCGCCACATCCGGCCTTCTGAGCTTTTGGAAGCACAACATGCTCGGTCGTGCTGCTCGGCCCCGTGGCGCCGTGGATGGCCTCATGGTTCTGGCCTCGTGGCCCGTGATTGGACACCCCAGCCTGAGGCTGCCCTGGCTGCGGCTTCGGCGCTTCTTCCCGAGTGAGTGACGAGGCCTGTTCTGCAGCAACTGGCGGGCAGACGTATTGACGTACTCGGAGTTGAGGAAGGGAGGTGCAAGTTAGGGTAGCTCACCCAACCCGCTTTTAAACGCGGTCACAGCGCACTGCCGTGCTGAGATCATCTCCGCCGTTTCCCAGCGCCTGCTCATCGCGGCGAGTGAGTGATGCCCTGCGGTGCCGTTGACCTGGTGGAGCCTCCTGGTGCATTGTAGACCTCGTCGGTCTATTCAGTTTTGTTTTCTTCTCTTATTTTTAGCTGGCGTGACGTTGAGCTGTTGTGGGCCTCGTTGAGATGGTGATTAAGGCTTGCGTCTTGAGGAAGCATTGCTATGCGCTGGCCGAGAGTCGTGGTCCCGTGGACTACATAGGTGCCATTAGGATGGTGTGTACAGTCACCGGTATTGCAGCGAAACTGGTACACTGTATTGGCCATTTTCAATACAGACAGTTCTTGGGATAAGTTATTCTTCATGTGCATGCTGGTCACTTTAGGGAATCAACAGTGGATGGCGGGGAGGCCAATAACACCAACTGAGCAGACGGCTTGTGACTAACCCGCCATCCGCATCTGTTGCCTTGAGAGGTGGAAACTCCAAGCGCTGGAAACGGTGCAGTCCGCGACAACGGTGATCAACCGCCAGGTCAACGCAAGGAGCACACTCCGCTTGCTTGGCGGCCCGCCGCCTGCAGCCAGAAGGTGACGATCTTCTGACTGGGGTTCCTTCTAGAGTGATGAACGAGTTCCTCATAGTTATGTATATACATAAACATATGTATATGCACATGTATACGTGTGTGTGCATATATGCATATATAAATATATACCAATACAGATATAGGATTATGTTAATATATATAAATATATATATATATATATATATATATATTTATATTATACATATATATATATATATATATACACATATATATCGCCAGCACAATAGATAGACATTTGCATGAACAGTTTGTTTGAGTTCCATTCTACGTTCATGGGCTGTGGCTTGTTTCTGCACTCTACTAGAGCTCGTTGTCATGAGGTCCTTCTTTATCTTCACTCACTTTAACACTGAACATGTTTCTGTATTATAGCGTTGTATAAATTTTCTAGGTCTTAGAATTTTAAGTGTT
Organism: Pollicipes pollicipes; assembly: GCF_011947565.3. Taxonomy (NCBI): domain Eukaryota; kingdom Metazoa; phylum Arthropoda; class Thecostraca; order Pollicipedomorpha; family Pollicipedidae; genus Pollicipes; species Pollicipes pollicipes. Next base: position 33,706,584 of record NW_023596297.1, on the reverse strand, counting down.
TCAGTTTCACCAATAAAGCAGACATTAAACACAGAATGGTCCGCATATCCTTTTAAAATTACAAGTGTCCTTTTTAGATCGTAAATGTATATAAGTGTTCATACATATATATATATATATATATATATATATATATATATATATATATATATCTGCATATATTTGTGTGTGCGTGCGCGCGCGCGCGTGTGTGTGTGTGTGTGTGTGTGTGTGTGTGTGTGTGTGTGTGTGTGTGTGTGTGTGTGTGTGTGTGTGTGTGTGTGTGTGTGTGTGTGTGTGTGTGTGTGTGTGTGTGTGTGTGTGTGTGTGTGTGTGTGTGTGTGTGTGTGTGTGTGTGTGTGTGTGTGTGTGTGTGTGTGTGTGTGTGTGTCGTGGCCCATAGGTTAGACAGAACTAATACAATTGGATTTGATGAAGCAGAGAAATCTTAGCATCAATCTGTTAACAAATCTGAGGGATAACCAGTTCGTTATAACCGCAAGAAGCTGGTAAGCGACCATGCAAATTTCGGTGACGTCCGAATGTCAAAATTATAAAAAAGGGTTATGCTATGAGCCATGAGACGGTTATCTGGACACGTGTACCCACGTATATAATTTTGGTTTTGTAAAGACACCACACAAAATGTGTCATGTGTAGAAAACAAGTTTCAAAACGAACATGATGCAAAGTTGAAGCAGTAATCTTTGACCTAGGCCAAGAGGTCACTTATGGCCAGGTTGACGTTTGAGCATTTTTCAGATCCATTGTGCGAATCACGACAATAGACGCTAATAACACCCTCTGTTTTATTATGGTGTCACGGCGCTGAGAACATACCAATGTCAACTCCAGTGATGAAAATTCCGCGGGAATTATCTCATGACCTATAGCTCAGAGTGGTCTGATATTGTGCCAGGTGAATATCATGCGTCAGATAACTCCTGAAACCATTGCTCAGTGGATTCTGAGACTGACCACGTTAGTCGCGTTGCGCTGGGTGAGAGACTACACCGAGTTCCACTGAGACTGACCACGCCAATCGTGTTGCGTTGGGTGAAAGACTACACTGAGTTCCGCTGAGACTGACCACGTCAGTCGTGTTGCGCTGGGTGAGAGACTACACTGAGTTCCGCTGAGACTGACCACGTCAGTCGTGTTGCGCTGGGTGAGAGACTACACCGAGTTCCGCTGAGGAGACCACACCGAGTTCCGCTGAGACTGACCACGTCAGCCGTGTTGCGCTGGGTGAGAGACTACACCGAGTTCCGCTGAGACTGACCACGTCAGTCGTGTTGCGCGGGGTGGGAGACCACACCGAGTACCGCTGAGGAGACCACACCGAGTACCGCTGCACACCCGCTGTAGGCGCGGGCCAGACAGTATCCCGGGACGTATTCACGCAGTGCCCCCCTCACCCCTCCCTCCGGGCACGTGACCATGCGCCCCTCATCAAATCTCCTACCAGTGTTCATGTGTGCATGACAACCTGTAGCCAATTTCGAACCCGAAGTCGACAACTCAAACACGACAGCTCGACCCCGTTTATCAAACGAACAGCCCGTTCCGTTCATTGTTGGAGAGGTCTCCTCCGTGACGGGCGGCAGACCGCTAGTTTCAGTGAACTATCGGCGCCAGGTGCGAATGCTGAGCACATTCCCCACACAGGGGAACACGTGCCGGCTAAGTCTCGGTGGAGAACTCCCAGGTACATGTGGTTTTGCACCACCGTTAGTGCATTACTTTTGCTGGAAATGGGAGCGCGACGCAACTCTTGAGGCCCATTTTATGAAGCACCAGCGACTGCATTAGCCATATTAGCTCTAATGGGACGTAACACAGCCGGAATTCTAACCCAGTTGAAAGTTTATGATGCTAACCACTCAGTTAATACGTCTCATGTCTCAAAATTATTCACTCTTCTTTATCACATAGTCCTGAAGTGGGCATTGCTTGCCTAAATGGCTTTAATCCAAACCATACCAAACAAAAAGCCTGTATGTTGCTTATGTGTTAACACTCCGTTTCGCTGGGACCCACAGCGATGCGTAATGAATGAATGAATAAATAAATTGAGAACATGGAACGTGGTTTTATATCATGCAAGAAATTTCACACGCTTCGTGGCGCGCTCTACTGGATTTTCAATGATTTTTTTTAGTTGCGGCTCACCCACCACATTGCGAAGCTTTGCATACGCTGCTGGGCTCATGCATCTGCTTTGCAGTGAGGCAGTTGTTTCGTTGGGGCCACGGTGAACGTTTTGAAGTGAGGTCTCGTTGTGAAGTAAAGTGAAGTGAAGTAAAGGTTTCCTTAGCTGGCCATCGCAGGGACGCAAGGTAGACGGATGAGCCCATTCGGTTGCAACCGAAGCAGGTTGTAACTTAATCTCAGTTTGTATAATGAGATCATGAAAAGTTTGATGGGCTTCCACGTGGCCTTCCTAGAGTGGCTGTATGAAGCTTCGGGGAATCGCGCGCGAGCACCATACTGAGCTCTCTTTGCCAAATTACAACAGGTGCAATGCTTCTCAGTAGCTTTGGGGCACGTCCTCTTATCGGGTTTAGAGCGCGCCTCGTTTCGCCGCACATGACAATGCATGCCCGGCTGGAGCACACAGCCCCTTCAGCAGGACTGCGCCGTGTAGAAGATACAGGCACGTCGACGGTGATAAGGCTCTGATTGCTGACCGAGCACGAAACCCAGGTTTAGTCGGGCTCAGTTGATCGCAGTTAAAATCATCGAACGGGTGCATGGGCTTACCAGTGCCCGGAACGTAAGCCGGGCATGGTCATGGTATGGTCATTCAGGGTGGACGCCATCGTCCCACTAAATGTTTGATACGTTCGACACGATACCGCTGTACGCGCCGTTACTTTAACCGAGGACCACTTCAGCAAGGGTCCAGACGTGGACAGGACGGCACGTCCCGTCCACGTCCACGTGCACGTCTACCGGTACGACAGCCACTCCGGTGTACTGGGCGCATTGCGCCGCCCCTCCTGGAGCGCTCCAGCCAAACGACGCCGTAGCCGGGACATGCATGGAAGTCGCTGGCGATACCTTCAGATAGCCAAGCCTTTGACACACAGAACGCGTCTACTTTCTTGTCCCGAAAGACTGAGTCGACTGATGTCATCCAACCCAACTCGGCCGGCGGCCAACCGGTCCGATGTGGCTGCTGGTCTAAGGTCCTTCGCGTCATTCGTCCCCAGAAAGTGCCGCGAAAAATAAACCGACGAGTCTAAAGAGATTGCGAAACGAATACCTACGTTTTGCTGCCTGTGAGCGAGAAGGGGCATTACTTGTACTGACGTTTAAAGGAGTTCAGATTTTTGACACAAAAATGTTTTTAATGTTGCGGTGCATTTTCCTGCTTTGGCATTTTTTTTTGCCAGTCTTATCCCCTGTTTTACGAAATTCCCGACGATCCACGCAGCTGTATAACGCTGCCGGTATGAGTACTGTCTAGACAGGCGATGGCGCTCAGACTGCGGTGGCGACTGACTTCGTAGCGTCACAGATTGCGAAGCGCAGATGCATCAACGCATCAACATTTCAGCGCGGATGATTCATCAAATTGTGGACCAAGTGTATTGGTAAAATGCGTGCGAAAAATAAAAGCAAGCTTAACGTTCGATTTTCTTGACCAGCAAAAATGTTCGCATAGAGCCACAGCGTGCATTGGCTATCACTAGCAATCTAGTTTGGTGGCAGAACTTTGCAGAACCGCGTTTCTTACGCCCGCACCTCAAAGCGACACAATCCCAGCATTCCCGGCGGCCTATCGTCGAGGATTTCCAAAGATTGCAGACCAGGCGACTTGATGCATAAATACAAAATGAATGGGAAGAGGCAGATGCAAATTATATTCAAGGCCAAAGACCAATTCAAATCTTCGTACATGATAAGGTGCTGATGTATCTGAATAACAATAGCTATCTTGCCATGCTAAGGCGCTTTTGCGGAAGCCATGTCTGCGTTTTTCCTAGGCCAGACCTGGATGCATGTTCCCATAGCGTTTGTTGGCTTCGCGTCTCATGATGTGCCTTGGTTTTCCCCACGAAATACCTTTGCTCCCATTTCTATTTAAATGCGGTGGAAACTGTCTCAACACGGCAAAATAAGACACCACATACTTTTACAATGTATATATTGTTGACAGTAAAAGAGCAAGCATTCTCTTTACACGATATACGACATCCTTGGCCACACTATCGTCGAGGTAAATGAATCTAGCATGGCCATCAACATTATTTGAGGACTTATATTCCGTCAAAAGAGAGGAAAATCCTGCGTAGAAATCACTTACGGGAGATGTTTGCTGAGATTCTGAGCGTCTGTTATTATTGTTGTTATTATTATTGTTGTCATTATTATTGTTGTTATTATTATTGTTGTTATTGATAACGTTTAACAATACAATTGAAGTAGTGAGAAATGATTTTAAGAAAGCTAGAAAAGTAAAAGCACTGAAACCACACGTTCTCGATTCCACCGACGAATGCATGCGCGCCATTTTCGGCTGCGCAAAGCCTCCACTGAGTGGCACCAGCATCTCCGGCGGCCTAACGCTGGGGTGCTCCACAGATGGCAGCAGCGTCTCTGGTCGGTGCCGTTCGGCCAGCGCCCTGCCGAGCCTCTCCAGCCGGCTCGCGTCGAAGTCAGTGGTAGCTGGCAGTGCAGTCGGAGCCAGTGCGCTGGATGTCGAGAGCGAGAGCAGCGCAGCACAGACGAGGACGCCGCACGACCGCGCGCCCAGAGACCGGAGCATTGCAAGCACGCTGGTTGTGAGTCTGCCGGCAGACGTAACAAGTACAGCGACAAGAGGAAATATGCTAAAAATATCAAATTTGTACTGCACAGCCCTTGTTTAACTTTTTAGCATTCGTCCAGTGTAGGGAGCATCACATTTGCCCGCGAAACCGAAAAGTACGTCACGCTGCAGACAGCTTTGGCTCTTTTGCACCAAACACGAGAGAGTAACAAACGGCTAAGAGTAGCGAAAATGCTTTAAAGTTGGGAGTGGCGGAGTGAAATTTTCCGCCGAACGATCTTACTTTGATTGAAAACCATGCTTCTTACAGCATATCGTCCGACAGGTTTTTCTCTTTTCAGAAGTGCTACTAATGAATTTTTTCTCCTTTGACCTTTGACTCTTTCCTAGCCCTTAAGCGTCTCAGCAATGTGCAAAGTAAACCTTTAGAGACACATGAATGAGAAAAAGGCAAATTAAATCAACGTGAAAGATAAAAGCGGTCGGCTGTAGGACGTCGACTTAATTTACCCTTGCAACGCGCACAATGTCATACTAAGATAATATTTGATAGAGACAGATAGCTCGCCTCTTGAATGAAAAGGGCTGTGTTTTTCTGGGCTCCATACCTTTTCTTTAGTCTCTCCTTGCAGCACTAACTTTGGCGTCCTGCCACGAGAGAGAGAGGGGGGGGGGGAGAAGTACACACTGGAGCGCAGTTGAGCTTATTGCGACCTGTAACACGCAACACATTTATGTTTTTCGTAATGGTTGCACTGTCACCAAAACCGTTTTCATTACAAAGCGGTCGTCAGCCCGGACTAAACCCGAAGTCGGTCAGAATTTAAGCGATGTGAAGTTATAGAACTAGCATGCATGCATCAGTGAACCTCCGTCTGACGCATGAAAGCAGAATCCCAAGACATTTGCCAGAGACGGCGTTAAGGTTTTCCAAAGGTACCGAGCTCAATAAGCTTATGCCTTAGCATTACTTGCGTGATGATAATTGATAACACTCCCGTCTGTCATTGGTTCACTTACTTCGTGCCGCTTGTGTAATCTTACTGGTGAAAGGTTTTGTGAGCGAATGCAATAATGTTTTGGGCGTTTTTAGAAAAACTGTTTTCTGGAAGAATAACATAATTTTTTCGCCCGCTGAAGTTGCGCGCAGCGATCATTGCAAGCGCCAAGAATAAAACGGAAGCTTTCATCGAACCGTCATTTCAGCGGCGTTGCACAAATGTACAAACGTACCCATTTGTAAAGTGAATCACTGTGTCATGGGCTTTGCAGGACCTAACTGTTTTTCAGTCCTAAGTTTGCTTGCAAAGTACTTCCGTGACCGAAAACTCAAGGCGTTGCCACAGCTTTTGAAGTGGGGAGAGGCATCCGTCTGTTTCCCACTCCTTTCTGGCGACCTTGAAAGGGAGTTAGAAACGGATGCAGAGGGCAAGAAAGACTCACCACGGCCTTGACCAGCACTTAAAATGTGCCACTCCTCGAGAGAATCGCCTGTCTGATTTTTTTGCGGACGTAAGAATGTAAACCTTTGACAGCGTGCCTACGTCTCAAAGCCCAAATACAAACTTCGCCTTAAGGACCACTCAGCTCGGTGCATTTCTGCAAGTGGAGCCTGCAGATCGGGCTCATCGCTCACCGCCGCCGCCACCAGCTAAAACGGAGAATTTTCATTAGTATTCAGGCGGGCTGTGGCCTTACGTCTGTCGCAGAATTCACTGCGAGCTCTTCCTCCTGGGACTGTGGCGTCATAGCGCCACAGTCCCACCACCGTGGAAAGGAAGCTTTAATTCCTCGGGCAATTAACACAGCACTCGTGATCAGAAATCTCTCACGGACAGCTGAGAATGAGCAACCATCCCCGAAAGTGAGAGTCAGGTGAGAGCAGACACATACACCGCCAAATAATGCTATCACATTGCGACACACAGATGATGATTTGTCGGGAAGTTGAGTTAAGCTGGGTTGTTTTAGGCCATTGACTGCGCGGGTAACCGGTGACATCAGGCGATGCTGTGCCGCACGACTTGGCTCTCCGCCGGCACGGTATTTCCTGCCGTCGGTCCGCTGGCGGGGCAATTCAGTCCACCTGCGCCACTCAGCGTTGCCATTGATTTTCAGAGGAAAAATGGCATCCGGTTGACCTGGGATTTCGCCAGATGCCTCCCAAAGCGCCTTGTGATTTCAGTTATTTCAAGGAATGGCCTTGCAGGTAGCTCAACCGGATGCACCAAAGGTCGTTTTGAGGTCTAGACAAAGTACTTGCGGGCATCGTCTCAGGGTACATGGTATTCAACGCTTTGCCAAGTGTTTTCACGCGATAATTGCGCATTTTTTCGTCCCATTGAACCCATGTGGGTAAGCGGTACCTCGCAATATGAGAGCATTATAATGACGCTCTGAAATGAATCTCAAACATAGCGCTATGGCCAGGCCAACTAAAGAAAACACCGTAAAAGTGTCAGCATTTCCAACTTCCTGGATGTGTAAAAATTGAAAAAATACTCGAGTAACTCTAATTTTCGCAACTGCCTTCCCTTTTGAGTAGCTCTGTTCTTCAGTTGAGCTCCAATATCTTTACGGCCATTATGCGTGTTATCGAAACTGATCATGGCCTTACCTGGAGCTGCAGTTCCACTCCTGCGCCGAGACTGCCGCAAACCCAGTCGGCTGCACTTGAGGAGCCGCACCGGTCCGCAGAGGCGTCACCAGGTCAGCGTCGCCTCAGGACGCAAGTCAACCGACGCGGCGAGGTGTAGCAAGAGTATGTCTCCTTATCTCTGACCTCCCCGCCCGGGTCGCACGCCTGGGCCTTCTCCCGACTTCTCAGATTCCGCTGCCCGCGTCCGGTGCGTGCCTCTGCTCCCACAGTCCAGAGCCTGGTGGCGCCTATGGCGCGCAGCGGTGCTCGGCGCGCCTCTGAGGGTAGCGGCGCTTCGTGGCGAACTGGGTCAGCGGGTCGCCCCAGCGCCTGCAAGTCCCCGTCACTCGCCCGAGTTCTCGGCGGGGCGCGAAGTGGGTGGATTCTGTCGTTGCAGCTGCGAACTGCCGGCGATCGACGCGTCCCAATCGGCGGTAGAGACCCACTGGGCGTGGGCAGTGCACCCGTGGCGACTCCTGTGCAGCCGGGTGGCGATCGACGCGTCCCAATCGGCGGTAGAGACCCACTGGGCGTGGGCAGTGCACCCGTGGCGACTCCTGTGCAGCCGGGTGGCGATCGACGCGTCCCAATCGGCGGCAGAGACCCACTGGGCGTGGGCAGTGCACCCGTGGCGACTCCTGTGCAGCCGGGTGGCGATCGACGCGTCCCAATCGGCGGTAGAGACCCACTGGGCGTGGGCAGTGCACCTCTGGCGACTCCTGTGCAGCCGGGTGGCGACCGACGCGTCCCGATCGGCGGCAGACACTCACTGGGTGTGGGCAGTGCACCCGTGGCGACTCCTGTGCAGTCGGGCGGCGACCGACGCGTCCGAATCGGCGGCAGAGACCCACTGGGCGTGGGCAGTGCATCCGTGGCGATTTCTGTGCAGCCAGGTGGCTATTGTGCTGCAGGCAGAGCTGCCCTCTCGCGGGTATCGGGTGAAGCTCACCAGGTGACTACCGTCTTGGTGTGATTGCATGGAGGACCTTTGCTGAAGTTGTGCGCTAGACATGGACTTCTCGTCGGTGTTGAAACCGGGAAGCTTCTGTGCGTCTGCCGTGACACGCGGGCGCTGAACCAGTGACTTACTCGTCCCGCCACCCTCCAGTCCCTGCCGCCTCGCTGCTGGCGTCTCTGGCAGACATGCGCCGCCGGCGTTTGCTTGCCGTGCTCGCCGCCGTCTGTGGCTTGGCTGCGCTCTGCACCGCGGCCGGGCCGCGCCTGCCGCTGGAACTGCTGGAGAGCCGGGGCCGCCAGCTGTCGGCCGCCAGTCTGGCCGCCGGCCGCCTCAGGGCGTACCCCGGGAGGGGACCACCGCGCCGCTACCCGGCGCCGCCCGGCTACAGGCCGCCGTACCCACCCGCGATGCGGTTCTCGCACAGGAGTCCGCCCTCGTACCCGATGACGGTGAAGTCGCCGAGTTCGAGCTCCTACCCGGCGCCGATGAAGTTGTCCTACCCGGCGCCGGTGAAGTCGTCCTACCCTGCGCACGTAAAGTCGTCATACCCGGCGCCCGTGAAGTCTTCCTACATGGGGCCCGCCGCACCTTCGTACGGTTCCTCCATGGGCCCCTCTTTCCGGCCGCCTGCTCCGCTAAAGCGGCCGCACGCCACCATGGCACCTCCAGCAGCCTCCTACGCCCCTCCACCTGCACCGGCTTCCTCCTACTCACCGGCACCCGCACCGTCCTACATGCCCGTTATTCCCATGAAGGCTGTCATGAACATGATGAAAGCCATGAACTCATATAGCGCCCCGCCTCCGCCCCCACCGGCAATGATGATGGCGCCGGCGCCTATGATGACAACGATGGCACCGACCACTAAGGCTCCGGTGCCGACCTATAAGCCCGTGGAGATGTGTGCCAGCAGCAACACTGGCATCTTCGCCTTCTTTGCTCTGATTCCTCTCTCGATCGATCTGATGTTGGATATCATGCTCGATCTCATGGTGAACATTAACATAACTGCTTCTGGGACCGGAGGAACAGGTAACAACAATAACAACAACAATAATAACAACAACAACAATAATAATAATAACAATAACAATAATAACAATAATAACGGGCGAAGAAGAAAGCGTATGGTCCAGACCGTCCAGTTGCCTGTCGACATGAGTTCGTCAACGGAGAGCTCGGATCCACAGCTGTCCGAGCCCGGCTTCTTTGCGGCACCGGAAAATGAGATGGATCCGCCAGAAGTCTTTATGACAGTGAACCACAAGCACCGAAATCATTCTTTCGACCAGCTGCGCTTGTCAAAAGGTCGTCCTACATCCACGATCTCAGACGAGCGATCTCACAGAGAACTACCCAACGGACACGTCGACCGTCCGCGGGGAGACATGCAGCGGGACGTCGGCACACTGGACATCGGCCATGAGAGCTCTGACAATGTGCTGCGCACCGCTCCCGGGGGCTTCTACAACACATTGGGCGCCGACCACGGCCGCTACGACGGCGCACTGGACCTAGTTTATGAACGCTCCGACAACACACCGGATCCTGCCGACGAGAGCTTCGGCGGTGCACTGGACCTAGTCCATGACCGTGCCGAAAGCATGTTGGCTGCTGGTGACGAGAGCTTCGACGGTGCATTGGACCTAGTTCATGACCGTGCCGAAAGCACGCTGGATGCTGGCGACGAGAGCTTCGACGGTGCAATGGACCCCGGCCGCACGAGCGTTGACGAGTCCCTGGACGATGGCCATAGCGCTGCTGAGCTACTCGCCTATCACCGACGCATGGGCGTGGTGCGGTGGTTCCAGCACCTGGGCCTGCTGAAGAGACTGTCGGAGAGCCGGGGGGAGCGGTGCCTGGAGGCGCACTTGTGCAGGCTTCGGGAAGACACTCAGGAACGTGATGATGCTGACTACGTGACAGGATTTGTACTAAGGTAAGGCAACGACATGCGAGGGTTTCAGTTTTACAAGACAGGCCTCCTCATGCACTGATTCTGATAGGAGGGTCTCTGTAAGTCAGTTCTATTTTTGTTGCTGCTAACTTTTCTTGAGATTCATAGGACATGCCTTCCTCTGAATGCACGAAAGATGCAGCGTGTATGATGTGCATAATTTGCACGATTTCCTCGTGTAGTTCTATAAAAACAGAAACAATGTACCCTTTTCTCGTGTTTCCACCTCAGTGATTTACGGAATGGCTGCCTGCATAGCGGTAAGGGTCCGTGACAGCCCGCTACCTGTTGGTAGTCCATTCCAAATGCGAATGCAGGGATAACCACTGAAACGTTATTTTCAACCGAGATACCCTGGTGGCATCACTTTCGCGTAGCTCGTGCGACTACATTCGGCCGTGGTTTGCTCACACGAACGGTGTGAGTGTATAAACACTGTGAACAATATTGTTCAATGTTTATTGATTAGTGCATTTTCATGATGGTTCACCCGAAACGTTAAACAATCTACTTATTGTTAGGTAGCATGGGTGACATTGGTAATAGCTTTGGTAACGGCTTTAGTAGTGGCTTCTACGGGATTATTGAATATTGCGCTCACCATAATATGTCCATTTCAGCGTGGTGCATTTGCAGATGAAGACGGGGAATCGGAGGAAGGGAGAGGCTGAAGCGAGCTGTGATGTGCTTCAATGTGACTGAAAACTGTTGCACTGCGCGCAAAACAGACCCCTTCTCAATGTGTGCGGCCAAGTGAGTGAATACAATCCATGTATAACTATCAGAATTTACGATTTATAAAGACTCAAGCTATGTTGACAGCACAAAGACAACTGAGAACCGTTGAGCTCTTTATCAGAGTCAAGATGTGGAACATCAGGATTTATCCCGCTGAGTTGGATTGATTCTCTAAGACGTCTATACTGAGAGAACCTGGTAGGGCGGAGGCAGTTGGAAATGTTTGCAACGCGGCTGTCCCGCTGGGAATATTAACGTTTAGCTTCCGCTGTCATCAGACTTCAAACTGGGGATCTGAAGATCAAGGGCGATCTTAAGATTACTCTGCGCCATTCTCGCATCCAGAGAGAAAGCCACTGTGTATTGGGCTGCCGGACTCCATTGAAAGCTTGAAAGGTCTGACAGATCACTGCACTACAGCCGTGTTTCGCCCAATGGCGTTAGGCAATGATAATGCGGCTGCCCACAGCATGCCTTGGCACGTGATGCATATTAAAACTACCGAAGACCGCGCTTTACAGCCGCAAAAGGACTAAACGTTTAAAGCTAGGCTTTCATATCGCCTTCATAAAGATATATGAAAAGATAAAAATGGCAAGCTGACCTACACATATTTTACATGCAACCACGCGCTTGCCCTGCTTCCGCCATAAGGTTCCGGTTCCGGGTTACAGCTCATGAGGCCAACTTCGAATCAGGCTCAAGACAGGATAACTTCAGTCGGAATTGACTCTGGTTCCGACTCAGATTTATGGGGCTCTCGTGGGACTGAATCCAGATGAAGTCAATTCTGATGGCAACATGTTAGGTAATGAAGCGTTGCATTTGGTGCATAAGTCCATGTCTAAGACATCATGACGGTAAGATAACAATGCATTTAGCGCCGCATTTGCTACATCAACTGCCAAAATAGGAGCATGTGTTGAAACTATACCTTATAGTAAACCTTATATAGTATACCTTATAGTCCGCTCACCGGTGATTCACCCGAAATAGTTCACTAAGCTCCGACTGCAATTCGCTGGCCTTTGTCTGCGGAACCGATTCCAGCTCTACTCAAGGCAAATTTGGCGATCATGGAATCGGGTCGGATGCCGCCAAGAGTTGAGTACGGCTTGTCCCCAGTCGCAACGTAATCTTCGCTCGCGTTGAGTGAAGTCATCTTGTGACAGCCTTGCTCCATAGCGAAAAAAATGCAAGCCTTGAAATCATAAACAGGAAACGTAATTATTCAATAAAATTCGCGCCCAAACCATTTTGTTGCGAGATTAGGTTGCTTTCAGCTGTACAACCATGTAAAAAAGTAAATGGATGGATGCAGCTAACCTTTGAATACTTGTAAGCAAGGCTTTAAGGTGAGCTTGTTTTGCCTTGTCTTGTCCTTTGTGTGCAAGGGGAAAAAGCTTCTAATGTACTGGATATGATTGGTGACAAAAAATGACAATTTTGCAAGCCAATTGGTGACAAAATGGCGAAAATGCAAACACATTTCAATATACTATACCATATTACAACATACTATCCAAGTAAAACGAAACTCGAAGCTTAGAATTGGTCCGTGCTCATTAACAATTGCAGCGTGAGAATGTGTAGAACAAATGTCGAAACGTTCACGTTTCTCTGTATGAGCAAACTGAGCCATAAGATGTTGCCGAACATAATAGTTCTGATAAGTATAGTTTTTAGCAGGTGCTAAAAATATACTAGGATACAAATATACCTAAAATATCCTACAATAAATATAATAAAATATAATAACATAAAATACAAAAATATACTACACACTATGCTATATCAGTGCTGACGTCACAGATCAGCGTTGACACCGCGCTTCTTCAATGCCCCTCAGATCAGTGTTTTTCAAAAACTGTCAGCCAAGATACGCTTCACATAATGAACTGTATAAAACACCAAATAACCAAGCTTATCACTAGTTGTAAGGATCGTAGCTGGCCGCAGCATCTCGCGACGAATGTGATCAGTTTGCTGCGCAGCGTTGTAAATCGTCGTGCCATTTGAGACAGATGGGCCCGAACGTTCACGACGCGGTGATGCGTTGGATTCAGTGCAAGGCTGTGGGTTGCGGATTAGTTGTGTTCGTGTCGGGAGAAGCTGGTTGGCTAAAAGGGCGTAGCTAATCGTCAGCTTTTTAATTAAATAGCGTTAAAAAGCCCTGCCGATCTATGAACATTGTTTTTTTGTGAATACCTGAGTTGTAGCTCCAGAGCTTAACAAGGACGTTGGGGCGGCACATGTCAAGTATTTATCCGGGGCTTTCCGCTGTCGAGAGTAACAGTGGCTTTGAGGTAAGAGGCTGAGCATCACTTTTGTAGGCTTCTCACATCACCCGTTGCACCTCTGGTTTAGCGTACTGATCGGTGGAGACGCGTGAGATAAAACGCTTTTTATCTTTATCATATTGCATATAAAATTCAATGGGGGTAGTAGAAGTGTTTAAAAATGTCGTTTGTATCTGTTGATATAAACATCGCATGGGCTTTGCTCTACATGATTGGGATCATGTTGGAAAGTATAAGGTCTGCGCCGGTAATGATCGTGCGAAGACCGTGATGGTCGCCTGCGTGCTTAGCTGATTGTACGACGGCGTCAATACACCAAATGTGATATTGTTATCAGGGGCTTGTAGAGACATGTTGTTGGCAAATATGGGGCTACAGGGATACACTTTTGCAAATCATGTAGAGTTGAGGGATGGAGGTTGGGGAAGGGGGCAAGAAAAATGACTGAGTCTGTCTCCAAAACGCACTCAAATCAGTTTTCTCCACAGGTTTGATGCACTTTCTCTTCACAGTTGGGAGCAGGGGTGTACTTTCAAAATTAGTTTGTGGCTCAATTCTAAAAATTGCGATCAAAGAAGATTAGCGCTAAGAAACGATAAATAAAAATAGGAAGCTACATCCGTGGTTATGAATCAAAATCCCGTCCTCCTATCTGCATAGGGAACTACACGCGTCCAAGTTGGTTATTTTAAGTATGCCTTTGTCTGATAATTTTATAAATTAAGTCTCAAACATCGTGCGCTGCTTCATGACCAACAAATGATACTTCAGTGCAAATAAACTTCCAAAACAAAAATGTTTGATGGTTATGCGGCATTGCATTAAATTTGTGTTTGTTTTGTGGTTTATTGCATTTAGAGTTATGTTGCAACGGCTTCTGAAAGCTTCGGCTCAGGCGACAATTAAGACGGTTCCGAATTTCGCCGGTGAAGACAGAGAAGACATTTTTCTCACTCCTGTCTGTCTCACCCACACAACATGAGATTGCAC
>NW_023596297.1:33667609-33691893 GCF_011947565.3 Pollicipes pollicipes | reverse complement strand
TGGTGAATTTTGTGAACTAAAGCCTAAACTTCACGAGTCTTTTCAGATATGTCTTACTATTGTAAGCGCCATATCGGGTCTCAGCTTATATGCCCGACGCGACCTAAGTGCCTTCCACTTTTTCCTTCAAGCTGAACTTTTGTTTCCCTGACTGACAACTTGAGTGTGTCTGTCTGGGCTCATCCTCCTACGACACATCTAGACATTCTCCACGAGACGCAAAACCACCTCTGATCTCCGGCACTGAGCCGAAGTGTGTAGGTCCCTCGTGGCACCGCTACGGAGTAGTGCATGTCACACACTGTCCTTGCACTAAGCCCGAGCCGGAGCTGCACCCTGACTCCTCCAACATCAAGCAGTGTCTGCAGACATGCAGAAGTTCTCTCAAGGAGGTGACAATATCAGCACTCGCCGGCGCGATGGTGGTCAGGCCAGTCGATCGATCAGGTCATGCGGATCGTATCAGGTCATACAGATCGCATCAGGCCAGATCAGATCAATCATACGGACCGTATCAGGTCATGCAGATCGTATCAGGTCGGATCAGATCAGGTCATGCGATCGTATCAGGTCAAATCAGATCAGGTCATGCGGATTGCATCAAGCCTGATCAGATCCCTTTGATCGGTCAGGTCGGCCACAAAAATTGGCCCGAAAATGGTTGTGGTCACAGATTGTTTGAAGAACAATTTATCCCATGAGTAAATAATCCAGCTTTTTTAGACAAAAACTATGCTTTAGGGCGGTGAACAAAGATGAAGATAGAAAATAAAGCAAAAGCAATATTTAACAAAAAGCATGTGCTCCTGAAGGCGTCTGGGCAGAATTTGCTTCTCAGGCCAAGTTGGAAACGCTTCGGGAAGCCCCCACATATAGAGATAAATGACACGTTATGTATGGTATGATCCCATTAAAGGTACGCTGCCACCTTCCGGACGCGTGGCGAATACCCATGATGACCGTTTCCATTAATGCGGATAATGTACAGTTATTATTGGATTCCGAAAAAGTTGGCTCACCGATACTATGGTGAAGCTTTTCAACAGAACTGGCGCACAGATAAAACAGTAGCAACAGCCTTATCCCTCGGAGAAAAATGAGAAAATGGATATTTGTTTATATATATATACATATATATATATATATATAATATATTATATATATATATATATTATATATATCTATATATATATATATACATTATATATAATATCATACTATATATATATATATATATATATATATATTATATTGTGTGTGTGTGTGAGTGTTGTGTGTGTGTGTGTGTGTGTGTGTGTGTGTGTGTGTGTGTGTGTGTGCATTGATACTTCGGCGACTTGCCTTTATCAAAACAGTAGCAGAAGTTGTTTATGTTTCGGTAAAGTTAAGGGGTAGCTCCAGAATGGTTTAAATACCATAGTTTAAAAGGACCATACCATATATTATTTGTCTAACTATACACGGAGGGGTTTCAGAAAGTTGTTGTTTCACTTCTGGTATTGTTTTGAAGTATTGTTAAAGGCTTGTGGCAGAAATATCAACTCTTCTTTATCTCCATTCTCCTGGTTTTGTTTTCTCCGAGGGATAAGGTTATTGCTATTGTCTTATCTATGTGAATAATGTTCCTCGCGCACGCACTTGACGTCTTACGTAATTAAGAACTGGGGCATTGCGAAATTTCAAGTGAATCATAAAAGGCGTGTGTGCGACATCTTCGAACTAAGCATAAATGGTTACGTGTGTATATTTGTGATGTAGGAGGAGTTAGCGGATAGTGTCTTCAAGTAACGACGTCGCTAGGCAACGGCCGAAGATTTCAAGGACAGATCAACGTAACGGGGCGAGTGGGAGATTGAAAGCCCGGGGAAAGACCGCAGGAAAGTTGAAGGAAATGCCTTTTAAGGTGCGTGAGTGCGGTTCATCAAACACAAAGTGGTCTTTATTCCGCAATAAGCGTGCTATGCTACTAATTTATTGTGAATACAGGTTCTGTGCAAATATTCACCGCCAGCATCTGTCATGTATCCACAACTGCTGTCCTGTGAACTTCGCCTCCTCGCCAAACCGCAAACTTCGACTTCTCGTCAAAGTGCATACTTCACCTCTCGTCACGCTGTAAACCCCCTCCATTTTTCAGGTGGTAGAAACACGCTTTCATTGAGTGTTTCGATGTCCACAGCTGGAACACTCAGCGCCAGTGTTCCAGTACGAGCGAGTGATCTCATTGTAATTTCAAAGCCGGTCTATCACACCGGTACCTGTATGTCTGCGTCACTAATTCTAAAGACACGAAATTTTTGGTTTTGGTTGGGATGGTCTGATAAGAAATGGAGGAAGCTTTGCTGTCGGATGGATTTGAGAAAAAATAGCTTTGATCTGTTCGCATTATGGTCAGACCTGTGTTCAATCTAGCTAAGCCATTAATCGGCTGAGTCATCACTTTTGGGGCCAGCCAAGAGCTGAGTCGAGTCATTGGAAAATTCCCGCTTTGAGTCATGATGTGAGTCACATTATCGTAAATTTCATGAGCTGAATCGTGAGCCGATCATTTCTAGCAATGTTGTGTTGGTGAGTCCTGTGGATCAAATGGAAGTGCTATCATGAAATGCTAACACAGTACGCCCCAGGAAAAATCAACAGACCATTTCAGAGCGTTTCAAATAAACAGCATGCAGCACTATTTATCAAGCTGCTTGAAAAATCAGCACAAAGTTTGCTATTGTAATTCTAAGCAGCAAACACAAAGCTGTTGATCCTGAACTAAAGTTTGCCAAATCCCGGCCAGAAACTAGATGATATTACGTGGGACAGACATACTACATTCCTATACCCTACGTTAAAATCAGTAAAAGTTTGTCTGCTACCTCATAAGATACCAGGGCTGACCATATCCTTATCGTCAATTGCCACAACAATAAACTTATACATACCTGATCCTTCATTCACGGCTGCTTGACCGGCCGTAAGCATGTTTTTGCTGAGACTTTATGAAATAATCAACAATGGTGGCATAGTCACGTCATCTCATTTGCGGATTATGTGTCGCATGTGACCTCCCAGAGATTACATCAACAGCTATTTCCACGCAACACGCAATCCGCAAGTGAGATTTTGACCTCCAAACCTAGCGGCCTTAGAATGCGTGTCAAATAGCGCACTGCACTCCTAATCTCTAGGCACCGCGGAAACCTGTGTTAAATCCTAACTCATCATAGAGTGACTTGGTGAGATAAGCTTAAGGTATCCTGGCAGAAACGGCAGTCGGCGGCTATGGTATTTTTTTTCCAGTTCAGTTGTTCAGTTCAGTTCCTTGCTGACCGGAAGACAGGGATCGAGTGAAGTGGATTTTTGCTGGGCTTGTTTGTGAAAAATGCATTCATGATTCATAATGCTTGTAGTTTAAGTAAGATAAGCTCATAATTCTTTGTAGCTGATGCTAACTAATCGCCATTGCGAGAACTGCAATCTGATGTTGAATTGTTGACATGCCACCAATGCCAATGCCGTACCAATGCCAATGCCGTACCAATGCACTCGGCTGGCACTTGGCAGGTGCAGACTGTCAGCTGTTCGGTTTAGAGCAGTCCAGCCCACGTTACATGCCATGCAAGGAGTGGGTGTTGGTCGCTGTGCCAGGTAGAATGTGTTTGCTAAGCTGAGAGTTAAGAGAGAGGTGGTTGGTATCAGGTTACAGGAAAGAGACGTTTGCTACACTGCATTTGCTAGATTGGATCTTGGCTTTCTCAAGCTGTGTGAGTCATGAGTCAAATGATTCAATCCAAGCAATGAGTCTGAACTGAGATGAATAAAAAAAAATGGAAGGCCTGTGAGTTATGCAATGAAAAGGATCTCAAAAATATCTGAATCGGCCCTGAGCCTGCTAAAGAAGTTAGATGGAACCCAAGTCTGCTTTCAGTCTTGCAATCACGTCTAAGAATTTTGTGGTTTTTTTTGGGTAACTAAGACTGACTTAAAGTTTTGAGCGGATGCTGTTTATTCCCCCATACCATGCAGCTATACTTCAAAAATATAATCGGCTTATCTAAATTAGACTGTTGATTTGAGACATAATTTCTCATGGAGGTGTGTTCTCACGCCCATAATGAGCACTTGAAAAATTTCTCCCTAGTTCCGAGCTTAATGCATGCACGTATTTGGGGCGTCAGAAGCGGAAATCCATGAAATATTGGAATAAAAAAGTCTGACACCCTTGACTGGAATCAAATGTTCCAAAAACTAATACTTTCAGTTTGAATGCGCTATTGTAAATTTATTTTTGTGAGTCAGCACCAATCCATGCAGCTTTGATAACAAAAGCTTACTGAAGTTATCAAAGAGGTAAAAAGTCGCCTGGTACTACACATTAAGTGTAATCAAAACTTGCAAAAAATCATGCTTTCTGATGATTTTACTTATGTGCATGATTTGGTGATGTGGCATTTTATTCACACACAAGGATTGGTTCTCAGTCGTTTTTTATTATCAGAAATTATGCGGATTTTTTCTTTATATTACGAATACTAACGTAGCTCATAACTTATAGCGTTTTGTATGCTACATATGCAAAAGCTAGTAAAATGGGAAATATGTTCGGTATCCGCTCTTACAAGTAACATTTTTACCGTCGGTGACCCGCTATGAGATGGAAAAATTGTTTCTTGAGTGATATCTTGCTAAGCTCTTTTATCGTCCCCACTCCAGCGAACAGCATTTCCGCGAGCTGTTGCCGAGTGCCAAATTTTGTCTGCGGTAACAGTCCATCTGCCACATTAAGGAACTGTATTAATTGGCAAAGCACGCCCATCGAATTCTTTGTGAATAGCAAGGCATAAATAAAGTGCGATGCAAAACTAATGAGGGGTGAGTTCGAAACGTGATGGCGCCTTGAGCTTGGTATTTCGGTATCTCTGGATTGTCAGTGCTTTTTTGCTAGATTCCGTTTACCTCTTTTAGAACTGGGCTTCATCGTTTTGCCGAAAGCTGGCGGGCCTCGTCAGGTTGGGCGTAAATCTAAGACATGAGATCATGATTGTAAAAGGAGCGATAACTTAACGTCTCGCAGTGTGTTAGAATAGTACAGATAAAGCAGAACGAACGTGTCAACCTTATAGCCTCCTCAGTGTCTAAGCATTTAGCCATATTTCAATATACGGAGACTTGGTTATTTTTCCTTCATCATCTTTTATAGATGTTCATGAAGTTCACAAACTTGCACGTTACCGAAGTATGCAGAATCGTGACTTTATTCGACCGTATCACTGCACGTCCCTGACATCTCATATAATTATCTGTAATCGCTGCCGCTGGACAACCTGTTCCAACACGTTTCTTTGTCTGTTAGAAAATGTATTTATGTATAATACACCGGACGATGACAAAGTAGACAGACGTCTCCAAATGCTTGAGCATGTGTTTCAACCATATTACCTTCGGATGAACTAGGCCGAGCCATTTGCATTTGGTTAACTCATTTTCCTCGCTGTTCGTGGTGTACATTTGCAAATAGGGCAGCTGGCATGGAGTAATGCATTCTAACTTGCCGCGAAATTAGTTTGCTGCTGCACCCTTCTGAATCTTTTGTGTCTAAGATATTTCGGGGACGAAAACAGCAGGTTCGCTGCGCCACTAGCTTTCCATAATGCCCATTTCTTGTATTGTACGCTATTCCTCCACATAGAACAGGACGTACATTCTCCGTATTATTCGGCGCACAGCAGTGGTTTCAATAAGGCGCCACACATATTAGGAGCGAGACCGCATGCCAAGCAAGGCTGACAAGGACAGCGAGACAATTATCAGCTCCAGCTCTCTGTTATGGAAATACCTCAGCAACTACTAATCGTATCTTCATACAGTTTTCCGCAGCAGGCAGCTCAATATTGTACAAGTTGCACCGTCATAGGCAGTGGATTGGAGGGGTTGGGGGTCATGGACGGCTGTCCCACCTCCAATTCCGGATAATACCTAACAAAAACACTACGACGATGCATGGAAAGAATCGAAATAAAATGCATGCTCTCCAGCATCCCCATCGATGTTCCGCCGCCACGGCGTGCTGAGTAACGTCATGTGAATTGGCACGTAAACCATGTGATGAGGCACGATTTTCCTAAACACTACAGTTTAAACAAGACGCAACATTCCCCATTCGATGAGCAAAACATAACCGCACAATTTGTCCAGAGACTACACAGCATGGGGCAAAACTGAACACGTGTCACGACACTGGTCACGACACTGGTCACAATAGGCGTCACGACACGTGTCACGACACTGGTCACGACACCGGTCACGACATTGGTCACGACACGTGTCACGATACGCGTCACGACACTGGTCACAACACTGGTCACGACACTGGTCACGATACGCGTCACGACACGTGTCACGACACTAGTCACGGCACCGGTCACGACACTGGTCACGACACGTGTCACGATACGCGTCACGACACTGGTCACAACACTGGTCACGATACGCGTCACGGCACGTGTCACGACACTGGTCACGACACTGGTCACGATACGCGTCACGACACGTGTCACGACACTGGTCACGACACTGGTCACGACACTGGTCACGATACGCGTCACGACACGTGTCACGACACTGGTCACGACACTGGTCACGACACTGGTCACGACACTGGTCACGATACGCGTCACGACACATGTCACGACACTGGTTACGATACGCGTCACGACACGTGTCACGACACTGGTCACGACACTGGTCACGCCGCCAACCAGACGCCAATCAGGGACGGCGTCGTGCCAATCAGAAACTCACACCATTTGACAGAATATAACGGCCAATCATAATGGTAAAGATGTGTCGACGTAGACAAGCGGTTGCTCGTGCTCGGTCGGAAACCATAGATGCATCTTGTTGTTCGCATTTTGAAAGAGCGGCTGATCTCGCTAACAGGAGGGAAGAACGATCTGAGGCTAATTGCCTGGGTGCATCTGAATGTGCCAGCCAGAAATGCCTAGCCCATTTCAGTGCTGACCACTGCTTAGGTTTGCCAGCAAGTGACTGGGATCATTGGCATTGGCCAAAGCGGCCGATGTTTCTTGTTCCGAAACAGATCACGAATGCAACACACTTGGCCAAATCGAGACAGATGGGGCGAGAAAGCCGCATTCCAGGCTCAATTTGCTATGACCGATATCCATCCGACATACTGTTTTTTTGCGATGCCTCGTTCACCGTCACCACAAACGCGAGTCATGCTTAAAATGTATGATGCTATTAAAGATAATTGTATCGTGGGTTTGGTGGACTGCAATTGCCAGCTGTGACCAGACCCAACGCTACAGAAACAGAAGCCCATTCCCAGACATCTTTAATCGATGCAAGTTACGAATTACCACGCGAACACTGCATGAGCGAGTTCTGTGTGCTAAACCCTCCAGAGGGACGAGCTTTTACTGCATTAATCAAAGCCATCTCTATGAGTTTTCAAAAGTGCCCACCTTCACTAGCTTAGGATATAACATCATCTACCAGGTAACTTAACATCTGTCATGAACCACGCCGCCAATATTGAAATCATTTTGCATTGCAGTGCATTCGTTTCAACAATGCATATACTAACCAAATGTTGTATTTCGCCTTGGGCATTCCATTAGGAGGACTATTAAACGCAGACAACAGAACATTCTGCAACGTCACCCTGTCATTAATGTCAACATGAAAGTGAGAACTGATTTCCAAAAGCGTCGACAGCGGTGCAGCAACAGATTTCATCAACAAAAGGAGCTTATTATACATATTTAGCCTTCCCTCTTCTCAGATGCTGTAGTCCTCGCAAAACCTCCCGCCTTCGACGCTTAAGTCTTCTTTGATTATTGTCATCATTATTATTGTTATTATCATTATTAATGTTTTGATTGATCAACAGCACACTGTTAAGCAAAAGCATCAAGAAGCTGAGAAAGCCGAAGATGGGCAGGCTTCTGCCTTCGTTGCTACTGCTGATGTCGCGAGGTGAGCTGACCAGCTGACGTCCGCTGTCAGCTGACAGATCTGTCCAGAGTGCCCTGACCGCTCTGAGGGTCGCGTCGCTGGGCGGAGCGTGGTCCCACCGGTCACCAGCAGATGGCAGTGCCGTCCGTGACGTCAGCGAGGCTGACTGGCTCAGTGTCATCAGCAACAGCTCCGCCAACACTAGCGTCAGCAGTCGTGGTCTACACACGCCGACCAGCGGCAAGGTATCTTCCCGCATTCCGCTCAAGCGTCCGTCGCCGTAGACCAATTCAATGTCGCCACGAGTACGCCAGGCTCGAGATGACCAAGGGTTCACAATGGGGAGAGGGGGGAAGGAGGGGCTGCCATCGTCACAGCTGACGGGTACACACGTCCTGCCTCGATACCACCAGTTATAGCTCGGCTGTTATACGGGGAAGTCGCCGCAGTATACCGCCGGATAGCCGCATCTGCCGGGCCTGAAATAAACACATTGCGGTGAAGGTGTTGCATAATGCTTTCGAAGCCCGCAGTGCTTCGAAGAAAACTGCAATTGCATGTGCCCATCTCAGACGAAAATGGATCAAAATAGCAGCGCGGAAGAGCGAGGCACTGGCATCCATATGAATAACTTCATTTGCTGGTGTTAAATGGGACAGTGACGATTTATCATGGAGGTATTATACTCAAATTATCGTGTTTTTGTGACCTGGACACACAGACAAGCTTTCGGTTATAGCTTAAGAAGATGTCATGTCTGTTTTGCACGATTATGCGGAACAATTTTCTTATCACAGGTAGGCACAACCTGAATTCCAGAACAAAATGGTCTGCCCCATACACCATTCGCCGCCGAATACCGTCTGCGCATCATATTTCAAAACTCTCACTTCAGGCAGACGGAGCTGACGTGAAGCGAAGCGTCTCTGCTTGACAGATCTGGTAATCCTCAGACCCGAATCGACATCTCGTAGTCGTGCGCCCACGCCACCAGCAGAGTTTGCGACGTCCGTCAGCTTTGACAGGCAATACAGCTCTCAGCCCCCACACGTTGTGAATACCCGAGACGCCGACGGCGTCGTCACCCGCCCACACTCCGTCTCCATCCCTGCACTGACCTGCACGGCAGCTCCTCGCGACGCGTCCGCTGTCGCCGCGTTCGTCTCCTGCTCTCGGCGCCTGTGCCGCCGCGCGGCCCACCCCGGCATGCCACTGTCCGCTGGCGCCCGCCCTCTGGCGCCCGTGGCGCCGCCGCTGCCGAAGCGCCCCTGCGCCGGTACCTGAGCCGGCCTGGGCGAGGGTTGCAGGTAACGGTACCCCGGTGGTGTAGCGGCGAGGCGCTGCCGCGGCCGCCGGCTGCCGCCACCCGGGGTCAGCTGCACACAAGTGCTTGGCGGAGGAGAAGTTTGGCCGGTCTCTCGCAAGGTGAGCTGTAATTGAATACCCCCAGGGCGGGGGGGGGGGGGCGGAACGTGCTGAATGACCAGCAAATGCGACCTGAGCTGAAGTGTATCAGTGATGATTACGAGCTAAGTTTGGTCAAGTGCGACAGTTGCTATGCCTTTTGATCTCGTCCATGTTACCCCGCTGTCGGTTCAGCCGGCATCAGTGGGTAAACTTACCCATAACACAGCTGACGTAGCGCACTGGAAAGCAAGGATGATGGGAAATGATGTAGCCGCTGGCAGTGGTGTCGCGCCGCTGCCGGACAGCCAGCCGTCAAGGCGTGCGTGCCATGCTCTTTAGCACTGTCTAGCACTGTCATGCCCCTTCCCGTTGCTGCTGTCCGTATGACGGTATTGCTCTATATCTGTTGTGATAGTATGTCCAAGGTACCTTTACTGCTATTGATATCTGTGAATAACAGCGCGAAACGCACCCGATTTTTAGAAATAAATGTTTGATTTATCATTTGGAAAGGAGCGACACTCTTTTTGCACTTTTTAGCAATAAGCTGCCATGATCACTTGAGTCAATTTTGTACTAATTTAATCCATTGTTCAATATTGAGACTTCCTTATGACTATGCAAGGCGAATTTTCCCATGGAAAATTCACTCCGCGATTCAATAAAAGGAAATTTTGATAAGGACACAATATACACTCTGCATAGAAAGGGAGTCGTTAGAATATGTGGGTAACATAGTGAAGTTTGTTTACGAGGAGTCTAAAACAGGCGAGTGAACAGAGGTGAAGCTTTTCGTCTCCCTGGAGCATGTCCCTCGCCAGTCTTTCCCCTGCCTAGTGCATAGGAGATGTTTTCTTCACATCGACAATCATTAAGCTTGCCCGTCAAAGTGGCGAAACTTGGGTCTGTGGCCCCAACTGCGTTGTACGTAGCCTGCTATCTACAACATTGGCGCAAGTGCACTGCCGCGCCTAGTCTCGCCTCCCAGCAGGGCTAGTTGGGAGCCGAAGCTAGGCTCCGCCGAACATCACAGAGGCTGCGCCCGCCGGGCTGATAACGGCCCATCGAGCGTAATAATCCAGGATGGTACCGGCCCGTCGAGTGTGGTGATCCAGGCTGGTAACACCCATCGAGCGCGGTAAATCAGACTGGTAGCGGCCCGTCGAGCGCGTTGATCCAGACTGGTAACGGCCCATCGAGTGTGGTGATCCAGGCTGGTAACGGCCCATCGAGTGTGGTGATCCAGCTTGGTAACGGCCCATCGAGTGTGGTGATCCAGGCTGGTAACGGCCCATCGAGTGTGGTGATCCAGCTTGGTAACGGCCCATCGAGTGTGGTGATCCAGGCTGGTAACGGCCCATCGAGTGTGGTGATCCAGGCTGGTAACGGACCATCGAGTGTGGTGATCCAGCTTGGTAACGGCCCATCGAGTGTGGTGATCCAGGCTGGTAACGGCCCATCGAGTGTGGTGATCCAGGCTGGTAACGGCCCATCGAGCGTGGTGATCCAGGCTAGTAACGGCCCGTCTAACGCGGTGATGCCCACTCGATGTGCTGGAGCTCGACGAGCCGTGAATGGCGTTGGTGTGAAGCTCTGGAGCCGGCGAGGCGTAAACACGACAATATGTCAGGGCCGGCCGGTGGTGTGGGAGTCAGACCTCGGTATCGGCGCCGAGCCCCGAGGCTGTCGCCCGAGCGGCGCCGCGCACCCGCCCCCCCCCCCCCCCCCCCCCCGCCCCACAAACACCATCTAGAACTGTCACCGGGCCGGGCCGGCACAAATAGCGACGCCGGCTCAGCCGCGTGCGCCGGCCGCCGGCCCGGCTGTGCTTCCGGAGGCTGGCGGCGGCGTCAACAGGCCGTCTCGGACCCACGCCGTCCGGAAGCGACTGGCACAGCCGTGGGAACCGTGGGTCGGCCGTCGCCGCCCCCGGCGTTTTTTGAGGGACTGTGGCTGGCCGTGGTGGCGGGGACGGGCGACGCGGCGGTGACCGACCTCGGCGCCCGTGGCTAGAAAAGACCCGGGGGAGCTGGGTCGGCGTCTGTTCTTCAGGCGGAGGCGAGTGGCGGCGGCTGGCGGTGGGTGACGGCTTGGCAGGAACTGCTATTCCAGCGTCCCAGTTCCCGTGCTCACAGGTACGCATGTGGGACGCATTTAACTGTACGAACTCCCGCAATACTTGATAGGAAATTAGGGAATGATTCTAAAGAGAAACGTGGTATCTGTCGTGCTTGGAGCGAGTGCTATGGGCATATCCATGATATCATCTGGTCAGGTCTGAACGTGCCATGCACATTCAAGCCAGTTGCGGGCCGGCCAAATATCAGGCTCAAACATGCTTCCATGACGAAAACGTTTTCAACGACCCCGGCGAAGTAATTTTGATAGGAGAGGGCTTGATGGATCCAGTCTGTGTGTTTTATGGCCTTACGGACCACATGCAGCGAAGCCGCGAAGGATTAAGGGGATAAATTAAGCGCACGCGAGATCGCCCGCCGAAATAAGCTTTCAAGGCGAGCCGAGTTTCGTAAAGAGTTTGGTGAATGGTGTCAGGCTAGGGCCTATTTTAAATCATTCCAACAAGCAAGTGGTCCCGCAGTCTGCATAATTACAGGAGCCAATACGAAATTACAAAGTCGTGCACATAATACGTTCAAACGAATGAGATATTCGTCATTCATTTACCGGGACAAGGTGCCAACAAGTCGCAAGGTTAGCTGAAAAGCACCCGTGTACATACGCATGCTGCATGTCATCACATCCACCAAGGATAGGACAGACCAGAATGCTCTTGAGTTTAAATGGTAGAAAGCTGCGCCCGGCTGCTCTCGCTATTCCTACATAATTAGCTGTTGTTTTATCACATGCTCTTTCTTTTCTCCATGATGATGCTCCACTGTGTTCGATGACACATGTAATTCCGGTAGATAATGACAGCATATACAAATTGGAAACCATTATATTGGTCCTGTCAAATATTGAAACATTTCGACAATTTCGACAAAGGTCGGCTGAACAAAACAGCAAACTATTGTAGCCAGACATAATCACTAACGTGGCAAAAGCTTCAAAATTATGTGTTTGTTAAGAAGTTTTGTTTGTTAAAATATCCGAAAATATCGAAGGGTTTCAAGGCTCTACCGCGAAAAATCAATCCTGGGCGTGCACCATCGTCGACCGACGATGCGTCTTTCAGTGTCGACGATGCATCACTGCATTAGTGCCTCCATGGCGCTGCCGCTATCGCTCGCCTGCAAGCACGCAAACCGTCGCTCCATTCTTCACTCGCAACCGTGCCTTCTGCTCCCTCTCTGGGGTGAACTCCACGGCATCATGACCGCCAAATGGCCGCCAGCCGCCCAGTAAGCGTCGGTATCGACGAGCGTCGAGAACGCCGCATGCCGCGCCTGGCGTGGGAGAAGCGCTCGCCGCGCGGTGACGGCGTCCTGCCTTTGATCAATGTCACGCCGCCGCCGCGAGTGGCGGCGGGAGCTGCCCCCCACCGCCACCATTGTGTGACGGAGCGCGACGCCGCCCCTCGCCGCGTGCCCCGGCCCCGCCGGGCCGGTGATGAATGAAGATAACGTGATGCCCAGACCAAGCGGGCGCGCGCGGCCGAAAAGGCGTCCGCGCTCGACGACTGGGCGCAGTCCTTTGCCTCCGCGGCTATTGCGCCCAGTGGATGAGGGATGAAGGTCTCGACTTTTGAATGGGCTGAGGTAGCCCACGGAGATCAGTGAAATGATGGTGGCTGAGATGTGCTGGCCAATGGCGTGGACTTCGTAAATATATGGACCTGGCTGAGAGGTTTACCGATGTAACGATATCGTACTGTCTGACTTCCTCGCAGCTCTATGGAGGGGCTTGGACTAGACAGAACCTAACAACGGTAAACAGGAAACGATAATGATGCTTCATATTTGTATGTACTTCATTCGAACGTCGTTATTCGTCAAAATGTCAAACGACAAAGTTTTCTGGAAAACAGCCAAGTCAGCGCATGATCCACCTCATCGATTTTGTCTTTAATCAACTCATGTGTTACCCCTTTTGTTTTGTCTCACGCCTTTGTCTATATTCACAGACATATATGTAGCTATAGGAATAAACATGCGTGCAGGGCCGGCGCGACCCCATATCCTAAAGATCCCAGCGTGAGATTTGTTTTGGTGGCGCTGACATTATTAGCAACAGTATAACCGCAGGACCTGTAGCTCCTCAGGATGTATGGTGTGCGGTAACAACAGCCACCGTCGCCTCAGCATGTTAACGGTCGCCTAGAATGCCGCCGTCGGCCGGGTCGGGCCACCCTGCGCAGACAGTTACAAAACAGTTTGGGGAGCTAGTTCATGCCAGCTCATGTAGTTCATGTCATTTAGCTAGCTAGCATGCCATAGCTAGTTCATGCCAGTTATCTTTCTGAACTTAGGATAAGATTTTGCTGAATGAATAATGCTATCTATTGATCATTGGATGGAGACTTCGGTGTTAACTGTATAACACTCCTTTGGTCATCATTAAGGTGATCATTACGATATATCAATGCATAGCTTTATCCCGAGCTCTCTTCCCCCGAACGATTATAAATCAGGCAACGTTTGCCATGAACGTCATCAATGGCAAGCAGTTGGCACCAAACCACTATATGAATAGTATAATCTCGAAATCCGCGTGTGCTATATCATGCCAGCACGGCAACGAGCCGAACAATGGATAACAAAAGAACCGAGGGAATTTAGAATGGGGGGGGGGTCTACCTTCAACCACGGTGACAAATTCACATAGCAACGTCGTTGGTTATGTGCAGCACAAGCTGCTGCAGTACACCGCAGCGGCGCGGCGTACTGCACCGAGCTGTACAGGTTCAAACGGCGATGTCAGGACCCGTGTTCATTCTTCGCGTCGGAGTTCTTGCCACCTAAGACAGGGGCAAGCAAATTTGGCCTGTGCCCATTTCACACCCCATTTCATGCCATATCACAATCGTATTCGAGTTCGCGATGAAGGATCCTGATCTTCCTCCCTGCAGACTCAGATGGCTGCCATAGATATGCAGGCAGCCGTCCGACGGAACTATATGCCAGCACAGGCGTAATGGCCGGGGAACACGAACACAGGGCTCCTCAATGTTTTACGTTCAATTGCATTTTATACTTAAAGAAGGAGCAGGGCGACACTGGGGCAACCGCAAACAATTATATTTTAGATTGCATGTCACAGCTTAGCAGTGAGAAGATGAACTCGTTAGGGGCGGTTGAAGGGAATGGAAAGCAGCTGACCCCATGACCGAAATGCCTCAAGAGAATATGTATGGGTGCTGAGTGTTGTAAGGCCTCGAATTCTTGTTTGTTTGCTTCGTAGTGATACTTCCCACATTGCGAAGGAGTGGCAAAAACATCTCACTCTCCACTGACAGTGCTATTTTAACGCTGACTTGCTGCGGACACGACAGGATAACGCGAGCTGCTCTCTGACAGCTCACTCAGATATGTGTAAGGGAGATGACAGCCTAAAACTTTACATTAAAGTACCGATTAAAAAGGCGACGGTTTCGGTTTCAGAGGTCTAAAGCAAAGGAAGTTTTCCCGCGATTGTAACCCATCGAAGAGTGGAGCAGTCACTGAACGAGTACCACCCACGATCATTTAAGACTGGTCCTGGCATGACTCAGGCGGAGCGATTCAGCCCCGCTGTTCGTGGGTTGGTGCTCACATCGGCTCACAGATACAACCAGGCGCATCACAATTTCTTATGTCCCAAAGACAAGGAAATGCCAGACGGGCTGTTTTTAGCAGTTTATCATGGTCAAAAACTGATGTGTATCGTTGCAACAAATGTCCTCAGAAGGAGACATATACCGACTGCTGATGAATTTTGTGGTGAGATGTGAGCGATGAAGTGATAAACCTCAAAAGGCATGTAGGATCCGTACGTCACCACAGGATTGCCCCATACGACAGCAGGCGCGGACATTAACACGCGCTCAGGTGGGGGTCAAACTGCCCCCCCCCCTCCCCACCCCAGAAGGCTTCCAACCCCCCCCCCCCCCCCAGAATGGTTTCCGAACGGCGCGGCGTGGCCGCGCCACATTTATCATAGCTGTAGACAATTGAATAGCGGATCGTTTGCTTTAAAAGTTCAGATCTACCTTATAAGGTCGCTGACCTATGGCAGGTCAAATTTAGGCCATGGTTTCAGCAAGTCAACTTCTAGGGAATCGTTCCATATGATGCAACAGCGGGGTATTATACGAAGCCATACATCTCTGAGATGCTTTCTTAGGCAGCACAACAGTTGAATGAGCAAATAACATTGACCTAAGGTCAGGTATGAAGATCAGGCTAAGGTCAAAACCAACCTGTTTTATTACCCTGGGGCCTACTGTAGGGGATGGTTTCTGGTGTTCATTTCGAATTTATTGATAACAAGAACCGCATTCTACATCTTCCATGGATTTCTTAGAGGGCAGAATAGGCCATTGACCTAAAATGACCCAGATCAACATTTTGTTTTTAGAGACATACCGTCTAGCGTAATCTTTGTCGCTTATTCCAATGCAAAACTCAGAGCAGTCTTGTATGATTTTGGTCACCATGACCTTCAAAAGGTCAAACAGGGTCACTGACCTTAAGTGAGCATGTAAACTTTTGCTTAGAAACGGTTATCTAGGTCCTGGTGGCAGTAGATACCAACCTGGAATTTGACCTTGTTTGACATTATTTGACAGGAAGTTCATAGCCCAGGAACTTCAAACTTTGACCTAAGTGAGTTTACGTGCAGGTTAACACACCCTGTGAATTTGGTATCTCCAGCTTACTTCGTTCTCGAGTTGCCCCCCCCCCCCCCCATCTCCCCCACCTGATTGAAGGGTATCCAGCCGGCCACCCAGGCGTGTGTTAAGTGATGTGGAAATTTTATTTTGTGTGGCTTATGCCGCCACAGTGCGAGTATGATGCTGCGAGGCTCGATTTCTGACTCGGCAGTCGGGATGTGAACGGCCGTTGAAACAACAATCTTCTGCCCGACGTAACAGTGCCTAATACCGCGTGTTCTATGCAGTGTCGCGGGAACCAGTGAGGCAGTGGGGAGGAGGAGGGAGGGCAGAGAAACTGAGCTCTTCAAGTCTTGGAAATTTGATACATTTTCTATGGGCGTTGACAGAAAAATTAAGAATATTTAACGCCTGCCCTCCATAATATGGGAGGACTTCCAGTACCCCTGATTTCTCGAGTCCGGTTACCGGGTTTACCTACGTCCATACCTGCATAGGTTTCAACAAGTGCAGGCGGCTTTTGACCAGAGTACATGCAATGCCATGCTGCCAAATAACTGTAGCAGACATTTGCTAGCGAGAATGTCGTCCCAGAACGTAAGTCCGTCTCTGTGAACGCACCTTGATGACCGAGGAAGCTGATGCCGTCCCCGGAGATTGTACCGACCGATCCCCGACTTAGCCCACAAAGTGGACAGAATTACTCGCGACCACTGGATCGGTGACCTTTCCGCGGGCGCTAGCGGCCTCCCGACCGCACGAGCCTATTTCGGCCGTCCTGAAGTACGGTCTGCCCGTGTCGAGCCGGAGCCCGGGCTTTGATTGAGCCCGCGTGATTGAGATCGGCCGTCGGTTTCAGCGCTCGGCGAGCGGCTGGTCGTGACGTGACGTGGGCCACGACCGTCACCTGGCGCGATGCGGCTCTACCGGCTGGCGGCGGCGGTGCTGGCGCTGGGTCTGCTGGCGGGCGCTGAGCCGTTCCCGCCGTCCCGTTCCGGACTGAGCTTCGACCCGAGCCTGGTCGACAGCCGGCGGCCGCCGCCGCGGCAGGGCCGGGATGCCAACAGCAACCTGGCCTTCCTCGGCTTCATCATGGCACTGCTGGACACCGTCATCAATATCGTCTCAATGATCAACAACAACAATAATAACAACAATAACAATGATAACAACAACAACAACAATGACAACAACCTCAACAGTGTCGACGTAAATAGCATGTGAGTTTAATACTACACGGAAAGAGCCGGTGTCAGCCCAACCGTCTTCTACCGTGACTGTTCCTCAAATACGTGTTGCTTTGGTATGTCTCAAAGTGTACTGTACAGCTGAGGCCAACCATGCACGCCATCGTTTGATTGTAAACGTTAACTTCCTGTCAGCATAATAGTCAGCATAAT
Source organism: Pollicipes pollicipes (assembly GCF_011947565.3). NCBI lineage: Eukaryota > Metazoa > Arthropoda > Thecostraca > Pollicipedomorpha > Pollicipedidae > Pollicipes > Pollicipes pollicipes. Next base: position 33,674,346 of record NW_023596297.1, on the reverse strand, counting down.
AGGATTCGACTGAGGTGGAGACTGGTTGTGATTTTTCCGCCTCAGGGTTTCATAATAACACGAAATGATCTTTAGGAATATGAACAACAACATGGTGATGGGCAAGATGTCGGGCTGGAGCTGGCTAGACGAGGTGATGTCCTCGCGGCTGGAGGCGATCTGGAGGTGGAGCAAGGCCATCGCGCGGCACCACCCGACGTGCATCACCAGGCTCGTCTGTGAAACGCATCGGATGAGCGACCACCACTCGGGCCTCACCTATCTGGTGACCACTTTCCTAAGGTAGGGCTGTGTGTGAAGGCCTCATATCACCTCACTGCTGGTCCGTTCCATTGGAAAAGTTCCGTGTGTGGTGTGTTTGTTCATGCTCGTAGATGGCAGACTTCGAATTCTAGTTTACGCGGAGTGCGTCCGAAATTGTATTTCGGTATGTTTTCGACTTTGATTTTTTCGACTTTTGCTTTCGTGCTTTGTGGAGATCCCTGGTAAGAATGAATATTTTTCAATGCTCTCTCCAGTCGGCTTCAAACGCTGACATCCAGGCATGGGGAATCACAGCGAACTGATACCAATCCTAGACACTAACTGAAGCCGATCTTCAGCGGTACCTATCAATCGTGCCGCATCTCTGATTGTCGACAAATAATCACGGCGTAGCTCAGACGAACACGTCCGCCGTCATTACCCCCGAGCAAACACCGTGCCGTTCATAGCGAGTCTGACTGAACAGTACACCTTCGTGTTTCCCTGCTGCGGGGACAACTGTTCGGAGGGCTCGGGGAGACCTGTATGCTGCATTGTGCTCGTTCTAGTTCGGCGTCCAGCTTCCTGTTAGCCGAGGCGTTCCAGCCGCAGCTGTCGCTGTCGGATGTCACCGAGGCGGCGCGCTTCGGCCGCCAGCGGCACAACTGCTACCCGCTCCAGTGTCGGCTTCTGTGACGGCGACAAGCTCGGCAGGCGGGCACGCCGACGCCGACACGAGCTAGGACGCGCCCTCCCGCACGCTGCAGTCGTGGAACATCGGGTCACCCGGGAGTTCTCGAGAATGTTTGTAAGGAGGCAGACCGTGAGGTGGCACTGATGGCAAGAAACAGCAATAACACCCAGCAGGGCTACGTCTGGTTGCGTATCGGTGAATCCCTGGCAACACGGACCTGTACCGGCAGAACTCCGCGAACCACACGTTCACGTTGTACTCGTCGATCAGTGGATGTGTGAGGCGTTCAGCCGCACAGCTCAGCTGTGGTGCTCGTCCCCAGCTTCTCCCAAAAGTTCCTCAGCCGTTGTCCCTCGTGTCGCTGCTGTTTTGCATCTGAATATTGTACCGGGCTACTGTCAATGCATACCGGGCTGTCGCATAATTGATGCAATCTGCGTGATTGCCGTTGTTCGTCTCTCTGGCGGCGGCGAATGGACAGATAGCGAGTATGCAGACGGGACATAGTTGCTGTTTCAGACGATGCAATGTTTTGCTGAGTTGCTGGAGCCATACAACGGTGGGCATTATTTTAGTTGTATATCGCCCCTGGGAAATGCGTGCAGGAAGTTATTTAAGTGCCCGGTGAAGCTGATGCACGATGATGTCCGGGCCATGTCGGTGTTCCGATAAGACCGTGTTGCATTATTTTGAAAACAAGTTGCGCAATAGTTAATAAATGATATGTCAGGATCGTTTACCCATCTGAAGTGGAGCAAAGTGACAGATGAATCCCAGATCGACCCAGATCAATCCCATTTAGTCGATGGCTGGCAAGCCAAGTCATTTTCCGGGGCATTGTCCGATCTGATGCGCCAACTGAGTGCTAGACGAAGCCATACATCGTCGAGATTGTTTTTAAGACAATTAAACAGTATGATCTATGACTACGATAAATTCCATTAACCTTGGGTCAGGTATGAAGGCTATACCAAGACCAGACCAGCTCGCTTTTTTAATGGAAAAGCTTGCTATATTAGGTAGATTGGTGCCTATTTCTACCTATTTCTAGTTTTAAAACAGGGACCCGCAAAAGACATCGTTCATGGACCTCTTAAATTTCAGGGTAGGTCACTGACCTAAAATGAGCACCAGTGACCTTTTGCTCAGGGAAGGTAGGTAGGTCCAAAGCGGTTGCACGAGGAGATCCGGGGACACTTTAAACACCAGCCCGGAGTTTGACCCTGTTTGATCTTATTTAACACAAAGATTATTGCTTAGGAGCCTTAGATCTTGGGACAAGTGAGTTCACATACGAGACAATGCATCCTGTAAATTTGATGTCTCTAGCTTCCTTAGTTTTTTTAGATCAGATTTTTAGGGGTGATTCAGTTAGGGGTGTTCAAATTGACCCTCCCGCCCGGGAGATGGGCATTCAACTGGCCACGCGGATGTGTGTTAACACGCGCATGCATATATAAATATATATATATATATATATATATATATATATATATATATATATATATACACAAAGGCATGACAATCTTTAGCAGCTTATCCGTAGTCCTTTCTAACGTTCGGATAACAAATCTAGTTTAGTTGAGTAAGTTGTAGGTTGCCTAGTGTACAATCCAAGATTATTCATAACAATGTAAATTGTTTATTGAAACGCACTCAAACTAGACGTTTATGCTTTTGGTAATCGCAATTGGTATGTTAGCTCTTCCATATGTTGTCACACTGTGATGAGGATCAATTATGTTTTGATATATAAGCAACTATGTCTAAAAGAAAAATTCTTCCTCAGGTAACGAATAGATACACGCACACACACACACATAAATACATATATATATATATATATATATATATATATATATATATATATGTATATATATGTGCATATATATGTATGTATATGTGTGTGTGTGTGTGCGTGTGTGTATTCGCTACCTGAGGAAGAATTTTTCTTTTAGACATAGTTGCTTATATCTCAAAACATAATTGATCCTCATCACAGTGTGACAACATATGGAAGAGTTAACATACCAACTGCGATTACCAAAAGCATAAACATCTAGTTTGAGTGCGTTTCAATAAAACAATTTGCATCGTTATGAATAATCTTAGATTGTACACTAGGCAACCTACAACTTACTCAACTAAACTAGATTTGTTATCCGAACGTAAGAAAGGACTACGGATAAGCTGCTAAAGATTGTCATGCCTTTGTAAATATATGTATATATATATATATATATATATATATATATATGTGTATATATATACATATATGTATATATGTATAATATAATAGATATCTATATATATATATATAATATATTAATATATATATATATAATACATATATATGGTTATATAGTATATACATATATATATATAGTATATATAGTAGTATATATATATATATAGATATATATATATATATATATAGGTAGATATAATATATATATATATATATATATATTATATATATATAGATATGGTATATATATATGCATATATATAAGAAATATATATATATATATCTATATATATATATAACATATATAATATATATATATATATATATGTGTGTATATATTATATTATATAGATATATATATACATATATAATATAGATATTAATATATAATATATATATATATATAATATATATATATATAAGATCTACACACGTAAGTACGACCGTATCACTATATGACGCATCATGTTCACTATAACATAATAGACGGAGCTCCAATGATGTGATAAATGCAGGCTAATCCACTAACATCATAGCTAGAAGTTGCTGGTGGTCAGACTTTGCAATTTGATCAACAAAGTCTAATAACTCTCTAGTACAATTTTTCACAAATGCGTTCAGATCACTGGCAAGCATACAGAAGTTTCAGAAGTTTCTGTCCATATTGCACATCTTACCACGACGAGGACGCTTGGTAACAGCATAAACAATCGATGGCTGACTTGAAAGTCCTGCTCGGCTGGTCGCCACACATATACAAACATCCAAGATCTTCTCTGATGCCAAGAGCCATAAGCCAGTAGGTCTCACCAGCCGGCACTGGCGGAGACGGATTCCGCAGCAGCCGGACTAGTAGGCTAGAGCTGTTCTGCACCAACGGACCAGCGCGCTATTGATCGCGACCAGTCCCGGCGAACGAATCATTCGCATAGCATCTACCGCCTCTTCAGAAGACACCTGTATCTTTGAACCCTCCGCGGACGCCGTTAAGCAGCAGGGTAACGGAGCGAGCGCCGGCCCGCCGGTAACGGTCCGCCGTCGCCGCCGCCGCCGCTGCCGCCGCCCGAGTCGGCACCATGGCGTCACGCGGAGCGGTCGGCCGCACTCTTGTGCTGCTGGTGCCGGCCTTGCTGCTGAGCTCGGCCTCGTCAGCCGGAGTCAGGGCAGTGCTGGACCCTGGGGCGCACACGGGCTTCGCTCGCTCCTCATCCGGCGAGCACGGCTCTTCCGGCTGTCCGTCGAAGGGCAGCAGCTTCTCCACCTTCGGCTTCCTCAGTTTCCTTCTCATCTGCTTCAACACCGTCATCAACGTCATCAACAACATCAATAACAACAATAACAATAACAATAACAACAATAATAACAATAATAATAATAATAACAACAACAATAATAACAATGCCGCTGCCGGCGGCGGTGGCGGTGGTGGTGGCGGCGGAGGGGGCATCATCGGAAGACAACTGGACAGCTTTGGTGGCTCTCGGGACCCCCTCAACATCACCAGCTACCTGCAGGAGGCGGCGCCGTGCGGTTGCACGAGCCCGGCGCAAACAGCCAGCAGCCAAATGTCGCAGTGGCTGGTCGACATGTTCACCGCCTACCCGAGTGTCTGGTGCGGACGGCCTGCGAGATGGCCAGCCAGCTACCTTCTTCTCTGCAGATCGCGCTCACCAGGTAGGCGCGTATTTCGTTTTAATCCGCATTTGTCGTTTGATTGGTCTTTTGATCTTCGTTTTTCGTTTGACTGGTATTTTGCGCCGGTACGAGATTGGTCTACGCGAGTTGTTTCAACGACGCTCTCAATCTATGTGTCGCTGCAGCCGTACTCCGGCACATTCTTCTAATTCAGCTTTGCTTGATGCTTACGTGGAGACAGGTGTGTTACTGACTCCATTCAAACTTTTCATTCGGTATTGCCATCCTGGCTCTTGATTGCATGTAACCTGGGTGGGGTTTGCTTTCACAATATCTCGCAAAGGGTGGTTACGATTGGGCTGTTATATTTGTGTAAAAATGTATCTGCGAACGGACGGTACCAGCCATCGGTAAATGAGTCAGCCGACGGAGGTAACAATGCCACATGTACTAAATCAAAAGAGCCTTCCTTACGTTATATGCTATTATGCCACCTACTTTTATGACTCTTTTGTTTTCACTTGCAGCCATAGTGTTTCCCTCCCCCATTCCACCGGCTTAAGTGAAGTGTTGGACCTGAAGTGAAGTCTTGGCTGTTGGCAGGGTGCTGGCCCGCTGGAACGGGCCGGGAGCGGATGTTGGTGACTGCCCCCGAAGATTTCCAGGATGTCCTCTCTTCGACCTTGTGTCGTGACCGCACGAGAGCGTCCCCACGGGATGCCCTCTCTTCGACCTCCAGTCGTGACCGCACGAGAGCGTCGCCACAGGATGTCGGGGCGGCGCGATGACCGCCGTTGGCGATGCTCTTCATAACGCTTCGGCGCTGTCCCAGCGTCGCTGGGACAGCGCGTTTGGGACGAATGTTGTGATGAGTGCAGTCCGTGTTTTGTTGTTTTGTGGCGAAAAGCCTGCGGTGGTCTGACCAGATGATTTTTAGGTGACTGTATGTTTAGACTCGTGAGATTAAGCTGAGCTCTCTAAACTATTGGAGTTGTTTCAGCAGAGACGTGCGGCTGCGAAAAAGACCCTCGGTTTGTGCTGATCATGTGCGGTGCAAATATTTGGAAGAGGAATAAACTGATTGCGCATTTATTTCAACATAAGCTGGCGCAGGCGGAAGAGCGCAGGAGCGCAAGGCTCAAAGCGGATTCTGAATGGCCTGGGCCTCACGCAGCCAGCCTACGCTCTCGCATCAAACAGTCACGACGACTTGACGGAGTCTAGACCTGACCTGATCTAAAACGCACCCGTTTTAGACCTGGCCTTATCCAGACCTGACCTGATCTAGACCTGAGCCGAACTCTCCCATTGCCAACTTCCAGCCTTTCAACCTCTTCAACGGACATTTTGTGTGTGTTTGGTCACGAATTGCAAACTGAGGTCGGCCGCCCCGTTAGCTGGGGCACGCTCGGGCGGAGTCCTCCTCGTGGCTGCTCGTCAGTCCTCATGCTGCGCCCTGCTGTCCCCGGAGCTATCCAAGACCACTGGACGTATGAAGTTCCCCAAAACAGCTGGTATCGATGGTTTTTCGCTCCGAGCTGTAAAAGGTATTTTGCTATGATCGGTCCTCAGCGTATCATCAACTTTACCACCACCCGCGTGCTTCGCAAGGCTCGCAAGTTCGTGCGGCCTGCGCCTTTTCGCAAGTAAGGCGAGCGATCTGATATCAGTAATTTCGGCTCATCTCTGTCCCATCAGTACTGTTCAAGGCCCTGAAAAGGTGGTTTGCACAGAACTTAAGTACCATTCGCTGGATAACCATGCACTTTCTTTGTCTTAATACGCTGACCGAAGGCGTAAAATCACCGCTGGAGTCGAAGCAGCCCTGAGACCAAAGGACATGAACTCGCTTACCGATCCCGGCAGTTCACGAGGGTACCCTGATCGACGCTGTCGAGGGATTTTAAAGCGAGTGTT
>NW_023596297.1:33651130-33666609 GCF_011947565.3 Pollicipes pollicipes | reverse complement strand
AAAATTTCTGCTTTGAAGCGAAGATGCACGGCAATCGTTAAAAAAACTAAATATAAAGAGCGGCAATGTTTGAATAGGGAGGCAAATCGCAGCCGAAACGATGTGTCGTAGAAAGACAAGTTCTGCCAGTGTCTGTGTAGCCAATGCATGGTTCTCCCAACTAAAATCACACTGTCGCAGACATTAAATACCGTTCCTCATATAACATGTGTGATGCGTTTACAAGCCACAAAATTCACCTGTGCATTGCACTGACGCCTTCTCGGCTCTCGTATTGGAGAATGACTTCGTGCAGACCACCCAGAGCGCTTCTTTAGCGCCCAGCTGCTACTCTCCGACATGTCATCCACTAGCGGCTCTTGCAAGTCTCATTTCGCTTCCATCTCTGAAAGAGCCTTCTACTCATCCTGGGCTGTTTGACGGCCTTCTGCCCTTCCAGGGCCCTCGTAGCTGGTGTATTTGTCACTATCCTTGATGCGTCCTTTCTTCGGCTCTTCCTTGCAGGCTGCTTCCACGGTCCGGCCTTTGGCAGCGGTCGAGTGTGCGCTGGGCCTCCCGCTATGACCGGCCTAGAGTCACAATGGCCGCTCCATGAGCCTATGGTCGAAGCCGGACTGCTTCGTCAGGAGCTGATGTTGTAGTCGACCCCGGACGCCTAACTGCCTCTCTGGAGGCAAGTGCTCCCTCAGCTGCACTATTTCCCTTCAAGGTCCGTGCATAGCCTGCGCATTATCGCACAGTCTGTATAATCGCACACGTTTGACTTCAAGCGAATCTGACGCGCCGCGTCTCTGGGCTGGCCCTATATGAGCCGCGAGCATACGCCAACGATCGCGGTCAGTGCGGAGACTCTCACTGGTCAGGCTCGCCCGGGGTGGTAACCCTGCCGAGTCTCAGTCACCGCGTAACCACCCGCACAGGTAACCCGTGGAGACTCTCGCTGGGCGGGCTCGCCCGCGGTGGTAACCCTGCCGAGTCTCGGTCACCGCGTAACCACTCGCACAGGGAACCCGTGCGCGGTAAGGCACTCCAAGCATTTGTAACATTCTGATTTTGGTTATGCAAACCGCAGCAGAATCAATGTCGACAACCTTCTTGGATGTAAATTGAAGGATTGCGGGAGTCTTTTTGGCTCTTTAGGATGAAAAACATTGGCAATATCATATGTAGATAACAGACACTGATATCTGTGTTCTTTCGCATTCTCAGGTTTAACGTGTTACAAATTATAATAGCATCTTCAGTGATGCATCTTCATTAATGCATTTCCAGTATACAAAATACACCCGCGAGAAAACCCACCACTCATCTCTCAGCCCTGACATCAAAACGTCCGGCAGAAATGACACCGTGGTTGAGCGAGCCTAAAGTATTTTTCAGCCATTTCATTAAAGTGCGATTACGTTTGTGCGTAGCGTTCCGATGGAAGGAAGCAGCCTGCGGTTCTCACACCCTCCAAGACGCATGTTTTAGTCATTAGGATTGCGAGTGTGAGCGGAAGTACGCCATAGTGGTCCCTATGCCGCTTTTTTACCACCGATCAGCAAAGGCTTAGTCAGAGGTCTCCTGGAATGTTTTTAGAAGGCAGATGCTGCGTACCTTCCAGGTCGCGCAGGGAGTAAAAGTGAATTGGTGCATTACATTAGTTTGCTGCATGCGGTCAGTGCCTCGATGCGGGTTGTTGTTCATCACGTGAAACGAGGTCCTGCGGCCTCGGGATATGATGAGACCCGGGCTTTATTGTGGCTCTCCCAGTCTGCATGCACGAAGATTGCTGCTCCTAATGGTTCCTGTCCCTGTCCCCCTCTCTCTGCCTCTCTCTCCCTCTCCCTCTCTCCTCCCTCTCTCTCTCTCTCTCTCTCTCTCTCTCTCTCTCTCTCTCTCTCTCTCTCTCTCTCTCTCTCTCTCTCTCTCTCTCTCTCTCTCTCTCTCTCTCTCTCTTTCTCTCTCTCTCTCTCTCTCTCTCTCATTTGTCTCACTTCCTTCTCATCCTGCTTTCCCTTAGTCAAATCGTTCTACCTCCATGACTGATTGTTGGCAAGATCGAGTCTGCTACAAATACTTTGTGACTCCTGGCCGGGCCGGGCTGCTTATTCTAACCCGAGTCAATGTCGTTTTGTTAGGATTACAAACAATCTCCCGGATCACCCGCAATTACTTGAACCGTCTGCGTGTAATATGCGTGACGAGGATGTGAGCAGTCACCCTTCCATAACCTTTGTCTAAATATACACTAGATGCCCAATTCTACCAATTTAATCCCCATATAACTGAAGTCCTTTGCTAAACCAAGATCGTAAGCGCTCGAAATCCCCTTCTCTACGAGCGCAGATAGCTGCTGTACTTCTGACGATTTGCAATTCACGGTCGCTAATCCCCATTTAAATTTGCATTGAATCTGCGTTCCAGGCTACGAAACTAGCTGGCGAGCTGGGATGAGACAGTTCGCGCTGCACGCGACGGCAGGACTCACTCCGGCGGCGACGGCACGCCTGTTCGACGCACCCTCCAGCTACGTCACCGGCACTGCCGTGTACCGGCCGGCCGAGGCCCAGCCGGCGACACTTTGCCCCGAGGCGTCCCCGGTCAGCGCGCTCAATTTCGTCAGCTTCGTCGTCGTACTCGTCCAGGTCATTATCAACCTTGTCAACAACAATAACAACAACAATAATAATAACAACAATAACAACAACAACAATAACAACAATAACAACAACAACGTCGTGAACTCGAACAACGTGGCCAGCGACGCCGGCGGGACTGGCGTGGGTGGTGTCGTGGTGCCGGGCGGTCGCAGTCGCAGCGCCAAGCAACAGCGTCGACGTCGGGCGGAGACGCGGCGACGACTTCTGCGATTTCTCGTCGACTCTGGTGAGGCAGACGTCGCTGGAGGGCACCCGCTCGAACGTCTCGTCAGCTTTGCGCTACGGTGAGTGCGACGTTATGGTTTTGCTTTGTTATCCTCTGGTTGAAGCTGGCCGCATGGGGTCCACACGTCCACCGTTTCCCATTTGTCCCGCGTGCGCCGTCTTTTAAGTTAAGATTGTGCCTTAAATGAGGTTGTTTGCTCTCCCGGCGCCATCAGGGCGGCATCGTTGGTTACAGTTTACGTTTTAGTGCGCCTCCACGGCATGGCTGCGCGAAGCCGGCGGTCACGTCTTTAAAGCCTCGTGATTTAATATGGTCTCAGCAGTCTCCTCCGTCTAAATAGGCTCTTATGAGGAGCTCTTAAGTGCCACCTTGACGGCCCTTTCATTCCCGGCAGGTTCTCCGCGATGGGGGCGCTGCTCCCATGCCCACCGTGCGGCAAAGCCGGCCGCATCTAGCGCACGTCCGGCGACGCAGGGCTCTGCATTTCTGAACCGTTTCACTCGAGGAAAGATTGACATTTCCATGAATTTGTTTTCTGTCGGCATTGGACTGACGAACAGTTCATCCGCGTGAATCGCATTCCCAGCGCGCCCGTCTTGCAGTCATGAGACTGACATTCAGTCCGATCCTCATCACGACCCTGGACGTCGTCTCCAGCTCCCAGCAGCAATCTAGCCTCTCTTCACTTCGGGCCCTGGCTCCACCCCTCCCCACCTCCAGCTCCGCCGCCAGCCTCCAGCAGCGCTCCTATGTCTACATGCCGATGGACTCATCAGGAGCGGTGGCCGACCCGACCGCCTGCCCCGCCCTCGGCGCCCACGCCGGGAACGGGCGGCGGCATGTCCGTCTTCGGTTTCCTCAGCTTCATGGTCGTCATCTCCAATGTCATCATCAACGTGGTCAACAACGTCAACAATAACAATAACAACAATAACAACAACAACAACAACAACGACAACAATAATAACAATCTGAATACCAACCAGGCGGATAACATGAACACAAACGATAACATGATTGGAAGGTCGTCCCACGGCCGGCGCTGTGCAGCGACTGTGCTCTCACGAGGGGCCGCTACACTGGAGACGTGCCTCAGCAGGCTGGTGTGCGAGTCAGCAGCAGCAGCAACTCAGGCAGACCGGCATCAGCAGGGCGGCGCAACTGACTATCAGGTACAGGTGACTGCTGGACTCGGCGAACAGCTTACGAAAAGCAGCTCCTGCGCAGTGGCATATTCAAGGGGGAGGGGCACCAAGGGCGTGCGCCTCTTATCAAATAGTTACCTGCATCATGTCCAAGTAAGCAATTGTCGACAGCTAAAAAATATGGAACTATCATAAGGCCTCACTTACTTAAAACAGGGCTTGTAGTTTCGGAAATGGACTCCTCGATGCATAAAGGGGCCTCCTAATCCAGAAAACGCCTCTGCCTGCACGGATGATCTTGTGCCAACAAAGCCATCTGATATGGACTGTTTTCCCGTAATAAATCCAAAACGAACAAAGAACTCGTCCTGATAATCGATCTTGTACGCACAGTGGCGTGTTTTTGGTGTGATAGATCACGACACTGCATTTCTCGTCCCATTTCAACCGACGCGAGAATAACGTCCCATAGTCGCGCTTGATAACGTCCACAGAACTGGACCCGCCAGTCGGCTGTCCGAACCGCCGTCGACGCACAATGCTTCTGTCGACTGTCTGAACCATCGTCAACGCACAATGCTTCTGTCGACTCTGACGATGTACTACTCCCACTCCCACGCTTACGAGAATGACGCGCAATGCTTCTGTCGACTCTGACGATGTACTACTCCCGCTCGCACGTTTACGAGAGCGACGCACAATGTTCCTGTCGACTCTGACGATGTACTACTCCCACTCCCACGCTTACGAGAGCGTGGCGATCAGCGTAAGCCGGGCGTTGCCGCGTTGTTTTTGGTCGGCTGACACCACGGCCCACCCTGGTTTGCAGCGTCCGGGTTGTTTTTTGGTCGGCTGACACCGCTGCCCGCCCTGGTTTGTAGCGTCCGCGTTGTTTTTTGGTCGGCTGACACTCCTGCCCGCCCTGGTTTGCAGCGCGGGTGCCGGGCTGGCCGCTCGCGCCTGGCTCCTCGGCTCGCCAGACGCGCACCTGGTGACCTCGGCGGTGACCCGAGGCATGACACGACCAGCTGACTGCAAACACTACCGCTGCCTGTTCTGAGCGTGCGCAGCCGAGGGCATCGAACGGGTCCGCTGGCGAACTGAGGGTGAACTGAGGACGCCTGTGCCAGGCATTATTCAGGAGAGAGTAACGGTACGCCGCGCGACGAACGGCACACGCGGCTGCAGAATAGGACGCGCGTCGAAGCATTGGTGCCGGTTCTTCGGAAGTTCGCTAGCGGGAAGGAGCAACGGGACGCAATGAACGGCGCGCGGTGGTGCAGTCGGCGGAGCGTGGAACGGCCTTTACCGTGTGACACGCGCAGTGACGCTTTGTGATGGCGAGAAGGGCTGTAGTCAAGACCCTGGGCCGAAACGGTCGACCCTTCTGAGACCTGTGCCGGCAGGAGGGAGGGAGGGGGACGGTATGTCATCGTTGGATGCAGCCCGCGTGCAGGCCTGCTTGTCAGTGTTGCTAACGATGGCGCGTTCTCCATCTGGTAGCTCAGTATTTTTCACCTCACGCATCGACGCTAACGAACATATGTTGTATACCCGTCTCGCCAGCTTGTTATCTATTGTACCGTTTTTTTCTAAGGATCTGTACCAGTGAATCTCACCTTGTTAGCTAGATGTTCTAGTTATTCGTGCTTTGAGCGATTTGTGTAAGAGATATCGAATAAATCAATAAAAAGGCAGTTGGTGACCACCCAGGGATGCAGAACAACGCAATTAGTGTCTTCAAGCACCTGTCGCACAACATGTACTGCTGTTGCTTTGGCTAGCACCACGGTACAATTCCAAGGCATTACTGCCGCAATAGCTCATGAGACAAGCTTTCGCTGCATTTTTGCATGTCGCCACACTGATGCTTGGAATGCTGTTCATCTACGGGTTTGCTGCCGTGGGTTTCAAATATCGCGTTTTCTTCCACTTTAAATTTCCTTTGCAAAAGCAGATTAACGCGCTCGGGTGGGAGGTCAAATTGATCCCCACCCAAAGGTTTTTCCAGAATGGTTTCCGGACGGTGCGACGTAGCCGCACCAAAGTTTGCATAGCTGTAGACAATTGAATAGCAGATCGTTTGGCGTAACAAATTTAGGTTTATTTTGTAAGGTCGCTGACCTATGACAGATCAAAGTCAGGCCATGGTTTCAGCGAAGGCAATTTCTAGGAAATCCTTCAATCTGATCCAACAACGGAGTGTTAGACGAAGCCATACATCTCTGAGGTGCTTTTTTAGGTGACACAACATTTGAATGAGCAGATTACGTTGAGATAAGGTCAAGTATGAAAGTCACACCAAGGTCAAAACCAACCTGTTTTGTTACTCTAGGGATTGCTGTATGTGATAGCTTCTAGTGCTCATTTCGAATTTATTGATAGCAGGAACTGCATTATACATCTTTCATGGACTTCCTAGACGCCGGAATAGGTCATTGATCTAAAATGACCCAGTTCAACATTTTGTTTTAGAAACATATTGTCTGGTGTAATCATTGTCGCTTAGTGAAATGCAAAACTCAAACCAATCTTGTGTGATTTTGGTCACCTTGTCCTTCAAAAGGTCAAAAAAGGTCACTACCCTTGAATGAGCATGTGACCTTTTGCTTAGAAACGGTTATCTAGGTTCTAGGGGCGCTCTGGAGACCAACCTGAAATTTGACCTTGTTTAACCTTTTTTGACCCGAAGGTCATAACCTAGGAATTTGAAACTTCGACGGAAGTGAGTTTACACACAGATCGACACACTCTATAAATTTGGTGTTCCTAGCGTTCTTAGTTCCCGAGATTTTAGGGGGATGTCAAATTGACCCCCACCCGAGCAAACGCTATCTAGCCGGCCACCCGGGCGCGTGTTAAGAAACGGAGGTCAAGCATTCCCCCAAACCTTCAATTTTTCAACCAGGTAAATCCCGGTGAGGAAATGTTGAGAATATTCGCTGCGCACACACACATCGTTTGGCGCAAAACGCGTCCTCACGCATGCTGCAATTATGGTAAACCACGAAAGCGCTGGGAACAGTCAGACGGGCGTCAGCAGGATTTCACAATGGGTGAAGGGGCGCGGCCGAATAGTACTCACTGAATGCCAAGCTTGACGCGCCGCAGTCGCGTGCAAGCGCTGGCGTGTCACAAAGCAGCATCGGAGGCTGTCGATCTTCTGAATTTTACGAGTCTATCCGGAATTTCGAACTGCCAACGTTAAATCATGTACCTACAAATAAGACATGAAATGCGTTTGATAATGCGGACACGTATCCCCGTGTGCAGCCATATGTGTGCATCCCTGGCGGTCGGAATGATTTATTCAAAAAATTGTCAGGCAGAGAGCTCTAAACCTTGCAATTCCATTTTTCAATCGGCTTCAGTCTCAACAGTGCACAAGAATGGTAAAATCATCTCTGGAGTGCGGATTTCAGATTATTGCACGGTGAATGTGCAAAACAAAAAACAAAAAAGTCCCTGCGCATCAGAGTAAGCGATCAGAAATAGCTACAACACGACTATTACTACACAACGCTATATATGCCTACATATATATATATATATATATATATATATATATATATATATATATATATATATATATATATCTCTCTCTCTCTCTCTCTCTCTCTCTCTCTCTCTCTCTCTCTCTCCTCTCTCTCTCTCTCTCTCTCTCTCTCTCTCTCTCTCTCTCTCTCTCTCTCTCTCTCTCTCTCTCTCTCTCTCTCTCTCTCTCTCTCTCTCTCTCTCTCTCTCTCTCTCTCTCTTTCTTCCCTCTCTCTACAAAAAGTATGTATACTATTTTGCCGAGCCTTTCTGAACTTTTGTTGGCCTTGAGGATAAGTACACCCCGCAATGTTGAGTACCATCAATTTGATCGTCCTGGTGTCTTGCAGGTCGTGAACTCAACATACGAAGTCTGAACTTATAATGTAGGTATTTACCTTCAGCGCTGGTAAAACTCGGCAGTTTTATTATTGATGTGTTTTTGCTTTTCCACCTTGATCGCACAAAGAAGCGGTCCTGGCATCCGTGCGGTGGTGACCTCACATCCAAGCGTTAGTGCTGGCTTAGACAAACATGCCATGACAGTGCCTGGCTTGCCATGTGCGGCCTCATCACTCAGCGGTCACGCTGTCTGCATGTGGTCCTTGACATAAGCGGCGGGACTGACTGAGGTCGGGTCAGGTTAATACAGATGTATATTTAAGCTCCAGATAAAAACGCATTATATATATATATATATATATATATATATATATATATATGTGTGTGTGTGTGTGTGTGTGTGTGTGCGTGTGTGTGTGTGTGTGTGTGTGTGTGTGTGTGTGTGTGTGTGTGTGTGTGTGTGTGTGTGTGTGTGTGTGTGTGTGTGTTTGAGCTGGACATAAGCACGCTTTATATGCGTGGATGTATTTAAGCTCCAGATAGGATGCATTGCTTACAAGTGTGTAGTTAAGCTCCAGACGAGAAGCTTGCTTGAGCCGCATTGGAAACTTGGCACATCTTTGCAACTGTCCACAGCTCATGCACATATTTCGTTGTGGTTTGTGAGGTGCGTGAGCGACTGAGGCTAGCTCTGATTCAAATCAGGCCAACTCTGAATTAAATGAGGCCAAGGCTGAAATGAGCTTATCACTGAATCAAATGAGGAAAACAGGGAGGGGGGGGGGGGGCAGGGGAGCGGGGGAATCAAATGAGGTTGACACCGAACCTCATGAGGTTAACATTAAAGCACGCAAAACAGTTTCCAACATAATATCTTTCAAGTCATGATGCCGAAGAACCAGGATGTGAAGGCCTTTCCTTCTTACACAAAGATAGACTCCTTAACGCGAGCCTTTAGGTGAGATGCGCTGACGACGCCGTGTGGAGAATGATGCAGGAGTTGGGTGCCATCATCCTAGGACAGGGGATAGCTCGTCCATGAGGAAGGAAAATGGATAGATCATTGATTTGGGCCCAACGACTGAAGCGGAGATTGGCGCTGCGAGGCGAAGGGAGAATCGAACCGGAGTCGCCAATTGCCATCTGCTCCCGGTCACACGCATAACCATGGAACAAGGCCAGACACGCGCCATGCATTCTAACCTGTACATGACGTCGTTATGGTCGGCGCTGTCAAAAACCTTGCTTAAGTGAAGCGCTATCACTGACGCGCTGGGACTTTCGTCGGTAGTCTGAAAGGAAACGTGCATCTTTTAACACTCGCTCAGGTAGGCCGGTTGGACACCCTTCACTCGGGTGCGGGAGTCAATTCGACCCCACCGAGATGTCGGGAAATAAGACAGCTAGAGACACCAAATCCACAGGGTGTATTGCACTGTGCGTAAACCCACTTAGGTCAAAACTTGAGACTCCTAGGCACTAACATTCGGGTCAAATAAGGCCAATCAAAGTCAAATTCCAGGTTGGCTTTCAAGGGAGTTATAGAACCCTGATAACTGTTTTAAGCAAAAGGTCTCATACTCATTTAAGGCTAGTGACCTTATTTGACCTTTTGAGGGTCATGGTGACCAAATTCATACAAGACTGATTTAAGTTTTGTGTTTGAATAAGAGACAAAGATTACACTAGGCAGTATGTTTCCAAAAATGTTAACCTGGGTTATTTTAAGTCTGTGATCTAATGTGACCTTAAATAAGTCCAAGAAGGTGTATTATACGGTTTCTAATATTAATAAATTTGAAATGAGCACGAGAAACTACACTATACCGCAAGCCAAAGAGTAATAAAACAGGCTGATTTCGACCCTGCACAGACCTTTACACCTAACCTTGGGTCAATGTAATTTGTTCATTCAATTGTTGTGTTGCCTAAGAAAGTATCTCAGAAATGTATGACTTCGCCAAACACTCCGTTGTTGGATCACATTAAACGATTCCTAGAAATTGTCTTTGCAGAAACCATGGCCTGATTTTGACCTGCCATAGGTCAGCGACGTTACAAGGTACATCTACATCTTTAATGCCAAAAGATTTGCCATGCAATTGTCTATATCTATGCAAAATTTGGCGCCGCTACGCCACGCCTTGAGGAAACCATTCTGAAAAAGCATGAGGGGTTCATTTTACCCCCTACCCGAGCGCGTGTTGAGATACTCAAGCAAGCATCAGACATGATACAGTAAACTCGTTTATAGTTATTGCTATACTTGCAATGGAAAAAGCTGTTCTAGACAACAAATTTGTCTGCTTAGAGAACATACTTTTCAATACGTTATCGTGTGATGGCGTCATAAACGTTTACGTGCTGTTGAGGTGCTGCCAAAATAGCCGTGCAAAATTGCCTCTTGCAGTACTTTAACACGCGCTCGGGTCGGGAGGTCATATTGTTCCCCCGGAAGGTTTTTCCGAGGTGGTTTCAGAACGGCGCGGCGAAGTCAGCGCCAAATTTTGCATAGCTGTAAACAATCGAATAGCAAATCGTTTGGCATCAACAATTTGGATGTAGCTTGTGAGGTCGCTGACCTATGGCAGGCCAGAGTCAGGCCATGGTTTCAGCGAAGGCAATTTTTAGGGAATCCTTCAATTGGATCCAACAACGGGGTGTTAAACGAGGCCGGACATCTCTGAGATGCTTTCTTAGGCAACATAGCATTTGAATGAGCAAATTGCATTGACCTAAAGGCAGATATGACGGTCACACCAAGTTCAAAACCAACCTGTTTTGTTAATCTGGAGCTTGCTGTATGGGATAGTTTCTGGTGCTCATTTCAAATTTATTGACAGCAGGAGCCGCATTATACGTCTTCCTTGGACTTCTTGAAGGTGAGAATAGGTCACTGACCTAAAATGACCTTGGTCAACATTTTGTTTTAGGAACAAACTGCATAGCGAAATCTTTTTCGCTTCGTCAAATGCAACACTCAAAGCAATCTTATATGATATTGGTCATCTTGACATTCAAAAGATCAAACAAGGTCACTGACCTTAAATGAGAATGTGACCTTTTGCTTAGAAACGGTTATCTACGTTCTGGGGGCACTTTGGGGACCAACCTGGAACTTGACCTTGTTTGACCTTTTTGACCAGACGGTCATGAGCTAGGAACCTGAAACTTTGACCTAAGTGGGTTCTTGCACAGGTTAACACGCCCTGTAAATTTGGTGTTTCTAACTTTTTTAGTACCCGAGATCTCAGCGGGGTCAAACTGACCCCTCACCCGAGCGAAGGGCATCTAGCCGGCCACCTGGGCGCGTGTTAAACTCGTCGGGGAGGGGACAGTACGGGCTGGAAGTGTTCGCTGAGCCAAATGTCGTTATATGCACGCGTTTTGGCCTTTTTTAGTGATGTTCTTGCATTTTAACCGCGGGTTTAAGACGTTAACTTGCATTCACATACCCGGTGATGGGATAATTCTTAACTTATACTATTCACAAATCTTATTTCTGTAAAAGTTGGCAAGCGAAGATACCATCTCCAACTTATTTGAAAAATACAAACGTGCCTCTTGATCGAAGCACAGCTTGCTCAGCATTATTTGAGAGCCAAATTATCTCCACGATATTTTGAAATTGCGGTAAGGAACGCCAGATCTGAACGACTCGTCGATAATATTCTTCCTGGCCTTGAACGCCGTCTGGCCTATGGGGCGGTAGGATTTAACACGCGCTCGAATGGAGGTCAACTTGACCTCTTCAGGCTTCTCTAGGATGATTTCCGAACGGCTCGGCGTAGCTGCGCCAAATTTTTCGGAGCTGTAGAAAATTGAGTAGCGGATCGTCTGACGTCACAAATTTAGCTGCGCCATGTAAGATCACTCACGTATGGCAGGTCAAAGTCAGGACATGGTTTCAGCAAAAGCAATTTCTAGGGAATCATCCAATCTGACCCAACAACGGAGTGTTAGATGAAGTCGTACTTTTCTGCAATGCTTTCTTAGGTGACACGACAACTGAATAAACAAATTGCATTGACATAGGGTCACATATAAAGGTCAGATCAAGGTCAAAACCCACCTAGTTTATTACTCTCAGGCTTGCTGCATGGGATAGTTTCCGGCGCCTATTTCGAATTTATTGACAACAGAATCCGCATTATACACCTTTCATGGACTTCTTAAAGGTCAGAATATGTCACTAACCTAAGATAATCCAGGTCGGCATTTGTTTTTAGGGACATACTGCCTAACGCAATCTTTGTCGCTTACTCAAATGCAAAACTCAAAGCATTCTTGCATGATTTTGGTCACCATGACTTTCAAAAGGTCAAGCAAGGTCACTGACCTTAAGTGAGCATGTGACATTCTGCTTAGAGCAGATATCTAGGTTCTAGTGACCCTTTAGAGACTAACCTGAAATTTGACCTTCGTTGACTATTTTTGACCCAAAGATTATGATCTAGGAGCCTCAAACTTTGACCTAAGTGAGTTCACGTGCATGTCAATACACTCCGTGAATTTGGTGTTCCTAGCTTGCCTAGTTATTGAGATCTCCAGGGTATCAAACTGGCCCCTACCCGAGCGAAGGGTATCCAACCGGCCGCCCGGGCGTGTGTCAAATGACGTTGCTTTAGCGTCATCCATGCGTAAATGGGTTTGAAATAGTCTGACGAAATAGCTTGCACATCTCCGCGAGCCTCTAGCTCTGAAACTAGGGGGTTTCAGATTTTAAGAAGGGCAGGGTCATGCACTGCACGGAATGACCCTCAAAATGGCCATTTCAGCTCAAACCCCGCCAAAAGGTGCAACACTCGCTTTAAAATCCCTCGACAGCGTCGATCAGGGTACCCTCGTGAACTGCCGGGATCGGTAAGCGAGTTCATGTCCTTTGGTCTCAGGGCTGCTTCGACTCCAGCGGTGATTTTACGCCTTCGGTCAGCGTATTAAGACAAAGAAAGTGCATGGTTATCCAGCGAATGGTACTTAAGTTCTGTGCAAACCACCTTTTCAGGGCCTTGAACAGTACTGATGGGACAGAGATGAGCCGAAAATTACTGATATCAGATCGCTCGCCTTACTTGCGAAAAGGCGCAGGCCGCACGAACTTGCGAGCCTTGCGAAGCACGCGGGTGGTGGTAAAGTTGATGATACGCTGAGGACCGATCATAGCAAAATACCTTTTACAGCTCGGAGCGAAAAACCATCGATACCAGCTGTTTTGGGGGAACTTCATACGTCCAGTGGTCTTGGATAGCTCCGGGGACAGCAGGGCGCAGCATGAGGACTGACGAGCAGCCACGAGGAGGACTCCGCCCGAGCGTGCCCCAGCTAACGGGGCGGCCGACCTCAGTTTGCAATTCGTGACCAAACACACACAAAATGTCCGTTGAAGAGGTTGAAAGGCTGGAAGTTGGCAATGGGAGAGTTCGGCTCAGGTCTAGATCAGGTCAGGTCTGGATAAGGCCAGGTCTAAAACGGGTGCGTTTTAGATCAGGTCAGGTCTAGACTCCGTCAAGTCGTCGTGACTGTTTGATGCGAGAGCGTAGGCTGGCTGCGTGAGGCCCAGGCCATTCAGAATCCGCTTTGAGCCTTGCGCTCCTGCGCTCTTCCGCCTGCGCCAGCTTATGTTGAAATAAATGCGCAATCAGTTTATTCCTCTTCCAAATATTTGCACCGCACATGATCAGCACAAACCGAGGGTCTTTTTCGCAGCCGCACGTCTCTGCTGAAACAACTCCAATAGTTTAGAGAGCTCAGCTTAATCTCACGAGTCTAAACATACAGTCACCTAAAAATCATCTGGTCAGACCACCGCAGGCTTTTCGCCACAAAACAACAAAACACGGACTGCACTCATCACAACATTCGTCCCAAACGCGCTGTCCCAGCGACGCTGGGACAGCGCCGAAGCGTTATGAAGAGCATCGCCAACGGCGGTCATCGCGCCGCCCCGACATCCTGTGGCGACGCTCTCGTGCGGTCACGACTGGAGGTCGAAGAGAGGGCATCCCGTGGGGACGCTCTCGTGCGGTCACGACACAAGGTCGAAGAGAGGACATCCTGGAAATCTTCGGGGGCAGTCACCAACATCCGCTCCCGGCCCGTTCCAGCGGGCCAGCACCCTGCCAACAGCCAAGACTTCACTTCAGGTCCAACACTTCACTTAAGCCGGTGGAATGGGGGAGGGAAACACTATGGCTGCAAGTGAAAAACAAAAGAGGTCATAAAAGTAGGTGGCATAATAGCATATAACGTAAGGAAGGCTCTTTTGATTTAGTACATGTGGCATTGTTACCTCCGTCGGCTGACTCATTTACCGATGGCTGGTACCGTCCGTTCGCAGATACATTTTTACACAAATATAACAGCCCAATCGTAACCACCCTTTGCGAGATATTGTGAAAGCAAACCCCACCCAGGTTACATGCAATCAAGAGCCAGGATGGCAATATACCGAATGAAAAGTTTGAATGGAGTCAGTAACACACCTGTCTCCACGTAAGCATCAAGCAAAGCTGAATTAGAAGAATGTGCCGGAGTACGGCTGCAGCGACACATAGATTGAGAGCGTCGTTGAAACAACTCGCGTAGACCAATCTCGTACCGGCGCAAAATACCAGTCAAACGAAAAACGAAGATCAAAAGACCAATCAAACGACAAATGCGGATTAAAAGCGAAATACGCGCCTACCTGGTGAGCGCGATCTGCAGAGAAGAAGGTAGCTGGCTGGCCATCTCGCAGGCCGTCCGCACCAGACACTCGGGGTAGGCGGTGAACATGTCGACCAGCCACTGCGACATTTGGCTGCTGGCTGTTTGCGCCGGGCTCGTGCAACCGCACGGCGCCGCCTCCTGCAGGTAGCTGGTGATGTTGAGGGGGTCCCGAGAGCCACCAAAGCTGTCCAGTTGTCTTCCGATGATGCCCCCTCCGCCGCCACCACCACCGCCACCGCCGCCGGCAGCGGCATTGTTATTATTGTTGTTGTTATTATTATTGTTATTGTTATTATTGTTGTTATTGTTATTGTTATTGTTGTTATTGATGTTGTTGATGACGTTGATGACGGTGTTGAAGCAGATGAGAAGGAAACTGAGGAAGCCGAAGGTGGAGAAGCTGCTGCCCTTCGACGGACAGCCGGAAGAGCCGTGCTCGCCGGATGAGGAGCGAGCGAAGCCCGTGTGCGCCCCAGGGTCCAGCACTGCCCTGACTCCGGCTGACGAGGCCGAGCTCAGCAGCAAGGCCGGCACCAGCAGCACAAGAGTGCGGCCGACCGCTCCGCGTGACGCCATGGTGCCGACTCGGGCGGCGGCAGCGGCGGCGGCGGCGACGGCGGACCGTTACCGGCGGGCCGGCGCTCGCTCCGTTACCCTGCTGCTTAACGGCGTCCGCGGAGGGTTCAAAGATACAGGTGTCTTCTGAAGAGGCGGTAGATGCTATGCGAATGATTCGTTCGCCGGGACTGGAGTCGCGATCAATAGCGCGCTGGTCCGTTGGTGCAGAACAGCTCTAGCCTACTAGTCCCGGCTGCTGCGGAATCCGTCTCCGCCAGTGCCGGCTGGTGAGACCTACTGGCTTATGGCTCTTGGCATCAG
>NW_023596297.1:33576130-33648630 GCF_011947565.3 Pollicipes pollicipes | reverse complement strand
CCGTTGTATGGCTCCAGCAACTCAGCAAAACATTGCATCGTCTGAAACAGCAACCATGTCCCGTCTGCATACTCGCTATCTGTCCATTCGCCGCCGCCAGAGAGACGAACAACGGCAATCACGCAGATTGCATCAATTATGCGACAGCCCGGTATGCATTGACAGTAGCCCGGTACAATATTCAGATGCAAAACAGCAGCGACACGAGGGACAACGGCTGAGGAACTTTTGGGAGAAGCTGGGGACGAGCACCACAGCTGAGCTGTGCGGCTGAACGCCTCACACATCCACTGATCGACGAGTGCAACGTGAACGTGTGGTTCGCGGAGTTCTGCCGGTACAGGTCCGTGTTGCCAGGGATTCACTGATACGCAACCAGACGTAGCCCTGCTGGGTGTTATTGCTGTTTCTTGCCATCAGTGCCACCTCACGGTCTGCCTCCTTACAAACATTCTCGAGAACTCCCGGGTGACCCGATGTTCCACGACTGCAGCGTGCGGGAGGGCGCGTCCTAGCTCGTGTCGGCGTCAGCGTGCCCGCCTGCCGAGCTTGTCGCCGTCACAGAAGCCGACACTGGAGCGGGTAGCAGTTGTGCCGCTGGCGGCCGAAGCGCGCCGCCTCGGTGACATCCGACAGCGACAGCTGCGGCTGGAACGCCTCGGCTAACAGGAAGCTGGACGCCGAACTAGAACGAGAACAATGCAGCATACAGGTCTCCCCGAGCCCTCCGAACAGTTGTCCCCGCAGCAGGGAAACACGAAGGTGTACTGTTCAGTCAGACTCGCTATGAACGGCACGGTGTTTGCTCGGGGGTAATGACGGCGGACGTGTTCGTCTGAGCTACGCCGTGATTATTTGTCGACAATCAGAGATGCGGCACGATTGATAGGTACCGCTGAAGATCGGCTCCATTTAGTGTCTAGGATTGGTATCAGTTCGCTGTGATTCCCCATGCCTGGATGTCAGCGTTTGAAGCCGACTGGAGAGAGCATTGAAAAATATTCATTCTTACCAGGGGTCTCCACAAAGCACGAAAGCAAAAGTCGAAAAAATCAAAGTCGAAAACATACCGAAATACAATTTCGGACGCACTCCGCGTAAACTAGAATTCGAAGTCTGCCATCTACGAGCATGAACAAACACACCACACACGGAACTTTTCCAATGGAACGGACCAGCAGTGAGGTGATATGAGGCCTTCACACACAGCCCTACCTTAGGAAAGTGGTCACCAGATAGGTGAGGCCCGAGTGGTGGTCGCTCATCCGATGCGTTTCACAGACGAGCCTGGTGATGCACGTCGGGTGGTGCCGCGCGATGGCCTTGCTCCACCTCCAGATCGCCTCCAGCCGCGAGGACATCACCTCGTCTAGCCAGCTCCAGCCCGACATCTTGCCCATCACCATGTTGTTGTTCATATTCCTAAAGATCATTTCGTGTTATTATGAAACCCTGAGGCGGAAAAATCACAACCAGTCTCCACCTCAGTCGAATCC
Source organism: Pollicipes pollicipes (assembly GCF_011947565.3). Classification (NCBI taxonomy): domain Eukaryota; kingdom Metazoa; phylum Arthropoda; class Thecostraca; order Pollicipedomorpha; family Pollicipedidae; genus Pollicipes; species Pollicipes pollicipes. Next base: position 33,647,134 of record NW_023596297.1, on the reverse strand, counting down.
TATTATGCTGACTATTATGCTGACAGGAAGTTAACGTTTACAATCAAACGATGGCGTGCATGGTTGGCCTCAGCTGTACAGTACACTTTGAGACATACCAAAGCGACACATATTTGAGGAACAGTCACGGTAGAAGACGGTTGGGCTGACACCGGCTCTTTCCGTGTAGTATTAAACTCACATGCTATTTACGTCGACACTGTTGAGGTTGTTGTCATTGTTGTTGTTGTTGTTATCATTGTTATTGTTGTTATTATTGTTGTTGTTGATCATTGAGACGATATTGATGACGGTGTCCAGCAGTGCCATGATGAAGCCGAGGAAGGCCAGGTTGCTGTTGGCATCCCGGCCCTGCCGCGGCGGCGGCCGCCGGCTGTCGACCAGGCTCGGATCGAAGCTCAGTCCGGAACGGGACGGCGGGAACGGCTCAGCGCCCGCCAGCAGACCCAGCGCCAGCACCGCCGCCGCCAGCCGGTAGAGCCGCATCGCGCCAGGTGACGGTCGTGGCCCACGTCACGCCACGACCAGCCGCTCGCCGAGCGCTGAAACCGACGGCCGATCTCAATCACGCGGGCTCAATCAAAGCCCGGGCTCCGGCTCGACACGGGCAGACCGTACTTCAGGACGGCCGAAATAGGCTCGTGCGGTCGGGAGGCCGCTAGCGCCCGCGGAAAGGTCACCGATCCAGTGGTCGCGAGTAATTCTGTCCACTTTGTGGGCTAAGTCGGGGATCGGTCGGTACAATCTCCGGGGACGGCATCAGCTTCCTCGGTCATCAAGGTGCGTTCACAGAGACGGACTTACGTTCTGGGACGACATTCTCGCTAGCAAATGTCTGCTACAGTTATTTGGCAGCATGGCATTGCATGTACTCTGGTCAAAAGCCGCCTGCACTTGTTGAAACCTATGCAGGTATGGACGTAGGTAAACCCGGTAACCGGACTCGAGAAATCAGGGGTACTGGAAGTCCTCCCATATTATGGAGGGCAGGCGTTAAATATTCTTAATTTTTCTGTCAACGCCCATAGAAAATGTGTCAAATTTCCAAGACCTGAAGAGCTCAGTTTCTCTGCCCTCCCTCCTCCTCCCCACTGCCTCACTGGTTCCCGCGACACTGCATAGAACACGCGGTATTAGGCACTGTTACGTCGGGCAGAAGATTGTTGTTTCAACGGCCGTTCACATCCCGACTGCCGAGTCAGAAATCGAGCCTCGCAGCATCATACTCGCACTGTGGCGGCATAAGCCACACAAAATAAAATTTCCACATCACTTAACACACGCCTGGGTGGCCGGCTGGATACCCTTCAATCAGGTGGGGGAGATGGGGGGGGGGGGGGGCAACTCGAGAACGAAGTAAGCTGGAGATACCAAATTCATAGGGTGTTTTAACCTGCACGTTAACTCACTTAGGTCAAAGTTTGAAGTTCCTGGGCTATGAACTTCCTGTCAAATAATGTCAAACAAGGTCAAATTCCAGGTTGGTATCTACTGCCACCAGGACCTAGATAACCGTTTCTAAGCAAAAGTTTACATGCTCACTTAGGGTCAGTGACCCTGTTTGACCTTTTGAAGGTCATGGTGACCAAAATCATACAAGACTGCTCTGAGTTTTGCATTGGAATAAGCGACAAAGATTACGCTAGACGGTATGTCTCTAAAAACAAAATGTTGATCTGGGTCATTTTAGGTCAATGGCCTATTCTGCCCTCTAAGAAATCCATGGAAGATGTAGAATGCGGTTCCTGTTATCAATAAATTCGAAATGAACACCAGAAACCATCCCCTACAGTAAGCCCCAGGGTAATAAAACAGGTTGGTTTTGACCTTAGCCTGACCTTCATACCTGACCTTAGGTCAATGTTATTTGCTCATTCAACTGTTGTGTTGCCTAAGAAAGCATCTCAGAGATGTATGGCTTCGTATAATACCCCGCTGTTGCATCATATGGAACGATTCCCTAGAAGTTGACTTGCTGAAACCATGGCCTAAATTTGACCTGCCATAGGTCAGCGACCTTATAAGGTAGATCTAAACTTTTAAAGCAAACGATCCGCTATTCAATTGTCTACAGCTATGATAAATGTGGCGCGGCCACGCCGCGCCATTCGGAAACCATTCTGGGGGGGGGGGGGTTGGAAGCCTTCTGGGGTGGGGAGGGGGGGGCAGTTTGACCCCCACCTGAGCGCGTGTTAATGTCCGCGCCTGCTGTCGTATGGGGCAATCCTGTGGTGACGTACGGATCCTACATGCCTTTTGAGGTTTATCACTTCATCGCTCACATCTCACCACAAAATTCATCAGCAGTCGGTATATGTCTCCTTCTGAGGACATTTGTTGCAACGATACACATCAGTTTTTGACCATGATAAACTGCTAAAAACAGCGCGTCTGGCATTTCCTTGTCTTTGGGACATAAGAAATTGTGATGCGCCTGGTTGTATCTGTGAGCCGATGTGAGCACCAACCCACGAACAGCGGGGCTGAATCGCTCCGCCTGAGTCATGCCAGGACCAGTCTTAAATGATCGTGGGTGGTACTCGTTCAGTGACTGCTCCACTCTTCGATGGGTTACAATCGCGGGAAAACTTCCTTTGCTTTAGACCTCTGAAACCGAAACCGTCGCCTTTTTAATCGGTACTTTAATGTAAAGTTTTAGGCTGTCATCTCCCTTACACATACCTGAGTGAGCTGTCAGTGAGCAGCTCGCGTTATCCTGTCGTGTCCGCAGCAAGTCAGCGTTAAAATAGCACTGTCAGTGGAGAGTGAGATGTTTTTGCCACTCCTTCGCAATGTGGGAAGTATCACTACGAAACAAACAAACAAGAATTCGAGGCCTTACAACACTCAGCACCCACACATATTCTCTTGAGGCATTTCGGTCATGGGGTCAGCTGCTTTCCATTCCCTTCAACCGCCCCTAACGAGTTCATCTTCTCACTGCTAAGCTGTGACATGCAATTTAAAATATAATTGTTTGCGGTTGCCCCAGTGTCGCCCTGCTCCTTCTTTAAGTATAAAATGCAACTGAACGTAAAACATTGAGGAGCACTGTGTTCGTGTTCCCCGGCCATTACGCCTGTGCTGGCATATAGTTCCGTCGGACGGCTGCCTGCATATCTATGGCGGTCATCTGAGTCTGCAGGGAGGAAGATCATGATCCTTCATCGCGAACTCGAATACGATTGTGATATGGCATGAAATGGGATGTGAAGTGGGCACAGGCCAAATTTGCTTGCCCCTGTCTTAGGTGGCAAGAACTCCGACGCGAAGAATGAACACGGGTCCTGACATCGCCGTTTGAACCTGTACAGCCCGATGCAGTACACCGCGCCGCTGCGGTGTACCGCAGCAGCTTGTGCTGCACATAACCAACGACGTTGCTATGTGAATTTGTCACCGTGGTTGAAGGTAGACCCTCCCATTCTAAATTCCCTCGGTTCTTTTGTTATCCATTGTTCGGCTCGTTGCCGTGCTGGCATGATATAGAACACGCGGATTTCGGGATTATACTATTCATATAGTGGTTTGGTGCCAACTGCTTGCCATTGATGACGTTCATGGCAAACGTTGCCTGATTTATAATCGTTCGGGGGAGGAGAGCTCGGGATAAAGCTATGCATTGATATATCGTAATGATCACCTTAATGATGACCAAAGGAGTGTTATACAGTTAACACCGAAGTCTCCATCCAATGATCAATAGATAGCATTATTCATTCAGCAAAATCTTATCCTAAGTTCAGAAAGATAACTGGCATGAACTAGCTATGGCATGCTAGCTAGCTAAATGACATGAACTACATGAGCTGGCATGAACTAGCTCCCCAAACTGTTTTGTAACTGTCTGCGCAGGGTGGCCCGACCCGGCCGACGGCGGCATTCTAGGCGACCGTTAACATGCTGAGGCGACGGTGGCTGTTGTTACCGCACACCATACATCCTGAGGAGCTACAGGTCCTGCGGTTATACTGTTGCTAATAATGTCAGCGCCACCAAAACAAATCTCACGCTGGGATCTTTAGGATATGGGGTCGCGCCGGCTCTGCACGCATGTTTATTCCTATAGCTACATATATGTCTGTGAATATAGACAAAGGCGTGAGACAAAACAAAAGGGATAACGCATGAGTTGATTAAAGACAAAATCGATGAGGTGGATCATGCGCTGACTTGGCTGTTTTCCAGAAAACTTTGTCGTTTGACATTTTGACGAATAACGACGTTCGAATGAAGTACATACAAATATGAAGCATCATTATCGTTTCCTGTTTACCGTTGTTAGGTTCTGTCTAGTCCAAGCCCCTCCATAGAGCTGCGAGGAAGTCAGACAGTACGATATCGTTACATCGGTAAACCTCTCAGCCAGGTCCATATATTTACGAAGTCCACGCCATTGGCCAGCACATCTCAGCCACCATCATTTCACTGATCTCCGTGGGCTACCTCAGCCCATTCAAAAGTCGAGACCTTCATCCCTCATCCACTGGGCGCAATAGCCGCGGAGGCAAAGACTGCGCCCAGTCGTCGAGCGCGGACGCCTTTTCGGCCGCGCGCGCCCGCTTGGTCTGGGCATCACGTTATCTTCATTCATCACCGGCCCGGCGGGGCCGGGGCACGCGGCGAGGGGCGGCGTCGCGCTCCGTCACACAATGGTGGCGGTGGGGGGCAGCTCCCGCCGCCACTCGCGGCGGCGGCGTGACATTGATCAAAGGCAGGACGCCGTCACCGCGCGGCGAGCGCTTCTCCCACGCCAGGCGCGGCACGCGGCGTTCTCGACGCTCGTCGATACCGACGCTTACTGGGCGGCTGGCGGCCATTTGGCGGTCATGATGCCGTGGAGTTCACCCCAGAGAGGGAGCAGTAGGCACGGTTGCGAGTGAAGAATGGAGCGACGGTTTGCGCGCTTGCAGGCGAGCGATAGCGGCAGCGCCATGGAGGCACTAATGCAGTGATGCATCGTCGACACTGAAAGACGCATCGTCGGTCGACGATGGTGCACGCCCAGGATTGATTTTTCGCGGTAGAGCCTTGAAACCCTTCGATATTTTCGGATATTTTAACAAACAAAACTTCTTAACAAACACATAATTTTGAAGCTTTTGCCACGTTAGTGATTATGTCTGGCTACAATAGTTTGCTGTTTTGTTCAGCCGACCTTTGTCGAAATTGTCGAAATGTTTCAATATTTGACAGGACCAATATAATGGTTTCCAATTTGTATATGCTGTCATTATCTACCGGAATTACATGTGTCATCGAACACAGTGGAGCATCATCATGGAGAAAAGAAAGAGCATGTGATAAAACAACAGCTAATTATGTAGGAATAGCGAGAGCAGCCGGGCGCAGCTTTCTACCATTTAAACTCAAGAGCATTCTGGTCTGTCCTATCCTTGGTGGATGTGATGACATGCAGCATGCGTATGTACACGGGTGCTTTTCAGCTAACCTTGCGACTTGTTGGCACCTTGTCCCGGTAAATGAATGACGAATATCTCATTCGTTTGAACGTATTATGTGCACGACTTTGTAATTTCGTATTGGCTCCTGTAATTATGCAGACTGCGGGACCACTTGCTTGTTGGAATGATTTAAAATAGGCCCTAGCCTGACACCATTCACCAAACTCTTTACGAAACTCGGCTCGCCTTGAAAGCTTATTTCGGCGGGCGATCTCGCGTGCGCTTAATTTATCCCCTTAATCCTTCGCGGCTTCGCTGCATGTGGTCCGTAAGGCCATAAAACACACAGACTGGATCCATCAAGCCCTCTCCTATCAAAATTACTTCGCCGGGGTCGTTGAAAACGTTTTCGTCATGGAAGCATGTTTGAGCCTGATATTTGGCCGGCCCGCAACTGGCTTGAATGTGCATGGCACGTTCAGACCTGACCAGATGATATCATGGATATGCCCATAGCACTCGCTCCAAGCACGACAGATACCACGTTTCTCTTTAGAATCATTCCCTAATTTCCTATCAAGTATTGCGGGAGTTCGTACAGTTAAATGCGTCCCACATGCGTACCTGTGAGCACGGGAACTGGGACGCTGGAATAGCAGTTCCTGCCAAGCCGTCACCCACCGCCAGCCGCCGCCACTCGCCTCCGCCTGAAGAACAGACGCCGACCCAGCTTCCCCGGGTCTTTTCTAGCCACGGGCGCCGAGGTCGGTCACCGCCGCGTCGCCCGTCCCCGCCACCACGGCCAGCCACAGTCCCTCAAAAAACGCCGGGGGCGGCGACGGCCGACCCACGGTTCCCACGGCTGTGCCAGTCGCTTCCGGACGGCGTGGGTCCGAGACGGCCTGTTGACGCCGCCGCCAGCCTCCGGAAGCACAGCCGGGCCGGCGGCCGGCGCACGCGGCTGAGCCGGCGTCGCTATTTGTGCCGGCCCGGCCCGGTGACAGTTCTAGATGGTGTTTGTGGGGCGGGGGGGGGGGGGGGGGGGGCGGGTGCGCGGCGCCGCTCGGGCGACAGCCTCGGGGCTCGGCGCCGATACCGAGGTCTGACTCCCACACCACCGGCCGGCCCTGACATATTGTCGTGTTTACGCCTCGCCGGCTCCAGAGCTTCACACCAACGCCATTCACGGCTCGTCGAGCTCCAGCACATCGAGTGGGCATCACCGCGTTCGACGGGCCGTTACTAGCCTGGATCACCACGCTCGATGGGCCGTTACCAGCCTGGATCACCACACTCGATGGGCCGTTACCAGCCTGGATCACCACACTCGATGGGCCGTTACCAAGCTGGATCACCACACTCGATGGTCCGTTACCAGCCTGGATCACCACACTCGATGGGCCGTTACCAGCCTGGATCACCACACTCGATGGGCCGTTACCAAGCTGGATCACCACACTCGATGGGCCGTTACCAGCCTGGATCACCACACTCGATGGGCCGTTACCAAGCTGGATCACCACACTCGATGGGCCGTTACCAGCCTGGATCACCACACTCGATGGGCCGTTACCAGTCTGGATCAACGCGCTCGACGGGCCGCTACCAGTCTGATTTACCGCGCTCGATGGGTGTTACCAGCCTGGATCACCACACTCGACGGGCCGGTACCATCCTGGATTATTACGCTCGATGGGCCGTTATCAGCCCGGCGGGCGCCGCCTCTGTGATGTTCGGCGGAGCCTAGCTTCGGCTCCCAACTAGCCCTGCTGGGAGGCGAGACTAGGCGCGGCAGTGCACTTGCGCCAATGTTGTAGATAGCAGGCTACGTACAACGCAGTTGGGGCCACGGACCCAAGTTTCGCCACTTTGACGGGCAAGCTTAATGATTGTCGATGTGAAGAAAACATCTCCTATGCACTAGGCAGGGGAAAGACTGGAGAGGGACATGCTCCAGGGAGACGAAAAGCTTCACCTCTGTTCACTCGCCTGTTTTAGACTCCTCGTAAACAAACTTCACTATGTTACCCACATATTCTAACGACTCCCTTTCTATGCAGAGTGTATATTGTGTCCTTATCAAAATTTCCTTTTATTGAATCGCGGAGTGAATTTTCCATGGGAAAATTCGCCTTGCATAGTCATAAGGAAGTCTCAATATTGAACAATGGATTAAATTAGTACAAAATTGACTCAAGTGATCATGGCAGCTTATTGCTAAAAAGTGCAAAAAGAGTGTCGCTCCTTTCCAAATGATAAATCAAACATTTATTTCTAAAAATCGGGTGCGTTTCGCGCTGTTATTCACAAATATCAATAGCAGTAAAGGTACCTTGGACATACTATCACAACAGATATAGAGCAATACCGTCATACGGACAGCAGCAACGGGAAGGGGCATGACAGTGCTAGACAGTGCTAAAGAGCATGGCACGCACGCCTTGACGGCTGGCTGTCCGGCAGCGGCGCGACACCACTGCCAGCGGCTACATCATTTCCCATCATCCTTGCTTTCCAGTGCGCCACGTCAGCTGTGTTATGGGTAAGTTTACCCACTGATGCCGGCTGAACCGACAGCGGGGTAACATGGACGAGATCAAAAGGCATAGTAACTGTCGCACTTGACCAAACTTAGCTCGTAATCATCACTGATACACTTCAGCTCAGGTCGCATTTGCTGGTCATTCAGCACGTTCCGCCCCCCCCCCCCCTCCCCCCGCCCTGGGGGTATTCAATTACAGCTCACCTTGCGGGAGACCGGCCAAACTTCTCCTCCGCCAAGCACTTGTGTGCAGCTGACCCCGGGTGGCGGCAGCCGGCGGCCGCGGCAGCGCCTCGCCGCTACACCACCAGGGTACCGTTACCTGCAACCCTCGCCCAGGCCGGCTCAGGTACCGGCGCAGGGGCGCTTCGGCAGCGGCGGCGCCACGGGCGCCAGAGGGCGGGCGCCAGCGGACAGTGGCATGCCGGGGTGGGCCGCGCGGCGGCACAGGCGCCGAGAGCAGGAGACGAACGCGGCGACAGCGGACGCGTCGCGAGGAGCTGCCGTGCAGGTCAGTGCAGGGATGGAGACGGAGTGTGGGCGGGTGACGACGCCGTCGGCGTCTCGGGTATTCACAACGTTTGGGGGCTGAGAGCTGTATTGCCTGTCAAAGCTGACGGACGTCGCAAACTCTGCTGGTGGCGTGGGCGCACGACTACGAGATGTCGATTCGGGTCTGAGGATTACCAGATCTGTCAAGCAGAGACGCTTCGCTTCACGTCAGCTCCGTCTGCCTGAAGTGAGAGTTTTGAAATATGATGCGCAGACGGTATTCGGCGGCGAATGGTGTATGGGGCAGACCATTTTGTTCTGGAATTCAGGTTGTGCCTACCTGTGATAAGAAAATTGTTCCGCATAATCGTGCAAAACAGACATGACATCTTCTTAAGCTATAACCGAAAGCTTGTCTGTGTGTCCAGGTCACAAAAACACGATAATTTGAGTACAATACCTCCATGATAAATCGTCACTGTCCCATTTAACACCAGCAAATGAAGTTATTCATATGGATGCCAGTGCCTCGCTCTTCCGCGCTGCTATTTTGATCCATTTTCGTCTGAGATGGGCACATGCAATTGCAGTTTTCTTCGAAGCACTGCGGGCTTCGAAAGCATTATGCAACACCTTCACCGCAATGTGTTTATTTCAGGCCCGGCAGATGCGGCTATCCGGCGGTATACTGCGGCGACTTCCCCGTATAACAGCCGAGCTATAACTGGTGGTATCGAGGCAGGACGTGTGTACCCGTCAGCTGTGACGATGGCAGCCCCTCCTTCCCCCCTCTCCCCATTGTGAACCCTTGGTCATCTCGAGCCTGGCGTACTCGTGGCGACATTGAATTGGTCTACGGCGACGGACGTTTGAGCGGAATGCGGGAAGATACCTTGCCGCTGGTCGGCGTGTGTAGACCACGACTGCTGACGCTAGTGTTGGCGGAGCTGTTGCTGATGACACTGAGCCAGTCAGCCTCGCTGACGTCACGGACGGCACTGCCATCTGCTGGTGACCGGAGGGACCACGCTCCGCCCAGCGACGCGACCCTCAGAGCGGTCAGGGCACTCTGGACCGATCTGTCAGCTGACAGCGGACGTCAGCTGGTCAGCTCACCTCGTGACATCAGCAGTAGCAACGAAGGCAGAAGCCTGCCCATCTTCGGCTTTCTCAGCTTCTTGATGCTTTTGCTTAACAGTGTGCTGTTGATCAATCAAAACATTAATAATGATAATAACAATAATAATGATGACAATAATCAAAGAAGACTTAAGCGTCGAAGGCGGGAGGTTTTGCGAGGACTACAGCATCTGAGAAGAGGGAAGGCTAAATATGTATAATAAGCTCCTTTTGTTGATGAAATCTGTTGCTGCACCGCTGTTGACGCTTTTGGTAATCAGTTCTCACTTTCATGTTGACATTAATGACAGGGTGACGTTGCAGAATGTTCTGTTGTCTGCGTTTAATAGTCCTCCTAATGGAATGCCCAAGGCGAAATACAGCATTTGGTTAGTATATGCATTGTTGAAACGAATGCACTGCAATGCAAAATGATTTCAATATTGGCGGCGTGGTTCATGACAGATGTTAAGTTACCTGGTAGATGATGTCATATCCTAAGCTAGTGAAGGTGGGCACTTTTGAAAACTCATAGAGATGGCTTTGATTAATGCAGTAAAAGCTCGTCCCTCTGGAGGGTTTAGCACACAGAACTCGCTCATGCAGTGTTCGCGTGGTAATTCGTAACTTGCATCGATTAAAGATGTCTGGGAATGGGCTTCTGTTTCTGTAGCGTTGGGTCTGGTCACAGCTGGCAATTGCAGTCCACCAAACCCACGATACAATTATCTTTAATAGCATCATACATTTTAAGCATGACTCGCGTTTGTGGTGAAGGTGAACGAGGCATCGCAAAAAACAGTATGTCGGATGGATATCGGTCTTAGCAAATTGAGCCTGGAATGCGGCTTTCTCGCCCCATCTGTCTCGATTTGGCCAAGTGTGTTGCATTCGTGATCTGTTTCGGAACAAGAAACATCGGCCGCTTTGGCCAATGCCAATGATCCCAGTCACTTGCTGGCAAACCTAAGCAGTGGTCAGCACTGAAATGGGCTAGGCATTTCTGGCTAGCACATTCAGCTGCACCCAGGCAATTAGCCTCAGATCGTTCTTCCCTCCTGTTAGCGAGATCAGCCGCTCTTTCAAAATGCGAACAACAAGATGCATCTATGGTTTCCGACCGAGCACGAGCAACCGCTTGTCTACGTCGACACATCTTTACCATTATGATTGGCCGTCATATTCTGTCAAATGGTGTGAGTTTCTGATTGGCACGACGCCGTCCCTGATGGGCGTCTGATTGGCGGCGTGACCAGTGTCGTGACCAGTGTCGTGACCAGTGTCGTGACACGTGTTCAGTTTTGTCCCATGCTGTGTAGTCTCTGGACAAATTGTGCGGTTATGTTTTGCTCATCGAATGGGGAATGTCGCGTCTTGTTTAAACTGTAGTGTTTAGGAAAATCGTGCCTCATCACATGGTTTACGTGCCAATTCACACGCCGTGGCGGCGGAACATCGATGGGGATGCTGGAGAGCATGCATTTTATTTCGATTCTTTCCATGCATCGTCGTAGTGTTTTTGTTAGGTACTATCCGGAATTGGAGGTGGGACAGCCGGCCATGACCCCCAACCCCTCCAATCCACTGCCTATGACGGTGCAACTTGTACAATATTGAGCTGCCTGCTGCGGAAAACTGTATGAAGATACGATTAGTAGTTGCTGAGGTATTTCCATAACAGAGAGCTGGAGCTGATAATTGTCTCGCTGTCCTTGTCAGCCTTGCTTGGCATGCGGTCTCGCTCCCAATATGTGTGGCGCCTTATTGAAACCACTGCTGTGCGCCGAATAATACGGACAGTGTACGTCCTGTTCTATGTGGAGGAATAGCGTACAATACAAGAAATGGGCATTATGGAAAGCTAGTGGCGCAGCGAACCTGCTGTTTTCGTCCCCGAAATATCTTAGACACAAAAGATTCAGAAGGGTGTAGCAGCAAACTAATTTCGCGGCAAGTTAGAATGCATTACTCCATGCCAGCTGCCCTATTTGCAAATGTACACCACGAACAGCGAGGAAAATGAGTTAACCAAATGCAAATGGCTCGGCCTAGTTCATCCGAAGGTAATATGGTTGAAACACATGCTCAAGCATTTGGAGACGTCCGTCTACTTTGTCATCGTCCGGTGTATTATACATAAATACATTTTCTAACAGACAAAGAAACGTGTTGGTACAGGTTGTCCAGCGGCAGCGATTACAGATAATTACATGAGATGTCAGGGACGTGCAGTGATACGGCCGAATAACGCCACGATTCTGCATACTTCGGAAACGTGCAAGTTTGTGAACTTCATGAACATCTATAAAAGATGATGAAGGAAAAATAACCAAGTCTCCGTATATTGAAATATGGCTAAATGCTTAGACACTGAGGAGGCTATAAGGTTGACACGTTCGTTCTGCTTCATCTGTACTATTCTAACATACTGCGAGACGTTAAGTTATCGCTCCTTTTACAATCGTGATCTCATGTCTTAGATTTACGCCCAACCTGACGAGGCCCGCCAGCTTTCGGCAAAACGAGGAAGCCCAGTTCTAAAAGAGGTAAACGGAATCTAGCAAAAAAGCACTGACAATCCAGAGATACCGAAATACCAAGCTCAAGGCGCCATCACGTTTCGAACTCACCCCTCATTAGTTTTGCATCGCACTTTATTTATGCCTTGCTATTCACAAAGAATTCGATGGGCGTGCTTTGCCAATTAATACAGTTCCTTAATGTGGCAGATGGACTGTTACCGCAGACAAAATTTGGCACTCGGCAACAGCTCGCGGAAATGCTGTTCGCTGGAGTGGGGACGATAAAAGAGCTTAGCAAGATATCACTCAAGAAACAATTTTTCCATCTCATAGCGGGTCACCGACGGTAAAAATGTTACTTGTAAGAGCGGATACCGAACATATTTCCCATTTTACTAGCTTTTGCATATGTAGCATACAAAACGCTATAAGTTATGAGCTACGTTAGTATTCGTAATATAAAGAAAAAATCCGCATAATTTCTGATAATAAAAAACGACTGAGAACCAATCCTTGTGTGTGAATAAAATGCCACATCACCAAATCATGCACATAAGTAAAATCATCAGAAAGCATGATTTTTTGCAAGTTTTGATTACACTTAATGTGTAGTACTAGGCGACTTTTTACCTCTTTGATAACTTCAGTAAGCTTTTGTTATCAAAGCTGCATGGATTGGTGCTGACTCACAAAAATAAATTTACAATAGCGCATTCAAACTGAAAGTATTAGTTTTTGGAACATTTGATTCCAGTCAAGGGTGTCAGACTTTTTTATTCCAATATTTCATGGATTTCCGCTTCTGACGCCCCAAATACGTGCATGCATTAAGCTCGGAACTAGGGAGAAATTTTTCAAGTGCTTATTATGGGCGTGAGAACACACCTCCATGAGAAATTATGTCTCAAATCAACAGTCTAATTTAGATAAGCCGATTATATTTTTGAAGTATAGCTGCATGGTATGGGGGAATAAACAGCATCCACTCAAAACTTTAAGTCAGTCTTAGTTACCCCAAAAAAAAACACAAAATTCTTAGACGTGATTGCAAGACTGAAAGCAGACTTGGGTTCCATCTAACTTCTTTAGCAGGCTCAGGGCCGATTCAGATATTTTTGAGATCCTTTTCATTGCATAACTCACAGGCCTTCCATTTTTTTTTTATTCATCTCAGTTCAGACTCATTGCTTGGATTGAATCATTTGACTCATGACTCACACAGCTTGAGAAAGCCAAGATCCAATCTAGCAAATGCAGTGTAGCAAACGTCTCTTTCCTGTAACCTGATACCAACCACCTCTCTCTTAACTCTCAGCTTAGCAAACACATCCTACCTGGCACAGCGACCAACACCCACTCCTTGCATGGCATGTAACGTGGGCTGGACTGCTCTAAACCGAACAGCTGACAGTCTGCACCTGCCAAGTGCCAGCCGAGTGCATTGGTACGGCATTGGCATTGGTACGGCATTGGCATTGGTGGCATGTCAACAATTCAACATCAGATTGCAGTTCTCGCAATGGCGATTAGTTAGCATCAGCTACAAAGAATTATGAGCTTATCTTACTTAAACTACAAGCATTATGAATCATGAATGCATTTTTCACAAACAAGCCCAGCAAAAATCCATTTCACTCGATCCTTGTCTTCCGGCCAGCAAGGAACTGAACTGAACAACTGAACTGGAAAAAAAAATACCATAGCCGCCGACTGCCGTTTCTGCCAGGATACCTTAAGCTTATCTCACCAAGTCACTCTATGATGAGTAAGGATTTAACACAGGTTTCCGCGGTGCCTAGAGATTAGGAGTGCAGTGCGCTATTTGACACGCATTCTAAGGCCGCTAGGTTTGGAGGTCAAAATCTCACTTGCGGATTGCGTGTTGCGTGGAAATAGCTATTGATGTAATCTCTGGGAGGTCACATGCGACACATAATCCGCAAATGAGATGACATGACTATGCCACCATTGTTGATTATTTCATAAAGTCTCAGCAAAAACATGCTTACGGCCGGTCAAGCAGCCGTGAATGAAGGATCAGGTATGTATAAGTTTATTGTTGTGGCAATTGACGATAAGGATATGGTCAGCCCTGGTATCTTATGAGGTAGCAGACAAACTTTTACTGATTTTAACGTAGGGTATAGGAATGTAGTATGTCTGTCCCACGTAATATCATCTAGTTTCTGGCCGGGATTTGGCAAACTTTAGTTCAGGATCAACAGCTTTGTGTTTGCTGCTTAGAATTACAATAGCAAACTTTGTGCTGATTTTTCAAGCAGCTTGATAAATAGTGCTGCATGCTGTTTATTTGAACGCTCTGAAATGGTCTGTTGATTTTTCCTGGGGCGTACTGTGTTAGCATTTCATGATGGCACTTCCATTTGATCCACAGGACTCACCAACACAACATTGCTAGAAATGATCGGCTCACGATTCAGCTCATGAAATTTACGAATAATGTGACTCACATCATGACTCAAAGCGGGAATTTTCCCAATGACTCGACTCAGCTCTTGGCTGGCCCCAAAAGTGATGACTCAGCCGATTAATGGCTTAGCTAGATTGAACACAGGTCTGACCATAATGCGAACAGATCAAAGCTAATTTTTTCTCAAACCCATCCGACAGCAAAGCTTCCTCCATTTCTTATCAGACCATCCCAACCAAAACCAAAAATTTCGTGTCTTTAGAATTAGTGACGCAGACATACAGGTACCGGTGTGATAGACCGGCTTTGAAATTACAATGAGATCACTCGCTCCTACTGGAACACTGGCGCTGAGTGTTCCAGCTGTTGGACATCGAAACACTCAATGAAAGCGTGTTTCTACCACCTGAAAAATGGAGGGGGTTTACAGCGTGACGAGAGGTGAAGTATGCACTTTGACGAGAAGTCGAAGTTTGCGGTTTGGCGAGGAGGCGAAGTTCACAGGACAGCAGTTGTGGATACATGACAGATGCTGGCGGTGAATATTTGCACAGAACCTGTATTCACAATAAATTAGTAGCATAGCACGCTTATTGCGGAATAAAGACCACCTTGCGTTTGATGAACCGCACTCACGCACCTTAAAAGGCATTTCCTTCAACTTTCCTGCGGTCTTTCCCCGGGCTTTCAATCTCCCACTCGCCCCGTTACGTTGATCTGTCCTTGAAATCTTCGGCCGTTGCCTAGCGACGTCGTTACTTGAAGACACTATCCGCTAACTCCTCCTACATCACAAATATAACACACGTAACCATTTATGCTTAGTTCGAAGATGTCGCACACACGCCTTTTATGATTCACTTGAAATTTCGCAATGCCCCAGTTCTTAATTACGTAAGACGTCAAGTGCGTGCGCGAGGAACATTATTCACATAGATAAGACAATAGCAATAACCTTATCCCTCGGAGAAAACAAAACCAGGAGAATGGAGATAAAGAAGAGTTGATATTTCTGCCACAAGCCTTTAACAATACTTCAAAACAATACCAGAAGTGAAACAACAACTTTCTGAAACCCCTCCGTGTATAGTTAGACAAATAATATATGGTATGGTCCTTTTAAACTATGGTATTTAAACCATTCTGGAGCTACCCCTTAACTTTACCGAAACATAAACAACTTCTGCTACTGTTTTGATAAAGGCAAGTCGCCGAAGTATCAATGCACACACACACACACACACACACACACACACACACACACACACTCACACACACACACATATATATATATATATATATATATATATATATATATATATGTATGTATATATATATATATATATGTATGTATATATATATATATGTATATATATATATATATATATATATATATATATATATATATATATATATATATATATATATATATATATATATATATATATATATATATATATAAACAAATATCCATTCTTCTCATTTTTCTCCGAGGGATAAGGCTGTTGCTACTGTTTTATCTGTGCGCCAGTTCTGTTGAAAAGCTTCACCATAGTATCGGTGAGCCAACTTTTTCGGAATCCAATCATAACTGTACATTATCCGCATTAATGGAAACGGTCATCATGGGTATTCGCCACGCGTCCGGAAGGTGGCAGCGTACCTTTAATGGGATCATACCATACATAACGTGTCATTTATCTCTATATGTGGGGGCTTCCCGAAGCGTTTCCAACTTGGCCTGAGAAGCAAATTCTGCCCAGACGCCTTCAGGAGCACATGCTTTTTGTTAAATATTGCTTTTTGCTTTATTTTCCTATCTTCATCTTTGTTCACCGCCCTAAAGCATAGTTTTTGTCTAAAAAAGCTGGATTATTTACTCATGGGGATAAATTGTTCTTCAAACAATCTGTGACCAAACCATTTTCGGGGCCAATTTTTTGTGGCCGACCTGACCGATCAAAGGGATCTGATCAGGCTTGATGCAATCCGCATGACCTGATCTGATTTGACCTGATACGATCCGCATGACCTGATCTGATCCGACCTGATACGATCTGCATGACCTGATACGGTCCGTATGATCTGATCTGATCTGGCCTGATGCGATCTGTATGACCTGATACGATCCGCATGACCTGATCGATCGACTGGCCTGACCACCATCGCGCCGGCGAGTGCTGATATTGTCACCTCCTTGAGAGAACTTCTGCATGTCTGCAGACACTGCTTGATGTTGGAGGAGTCAGGGTGCAGCTCCGGCTCGGGCTTAGTGCAAGACAGTGTGTTGACATGCACTACTCCGTAGCGGTGCCACGAGGGACCTACAACTTCCGGCTCAGTGCCGGAGACTTCAGAGGTGGTTTTGCGTCTCGTGGAGAATGTCTAGTATGTGTTCGTAGGAGGATGAGCCCAGACAGACACACTCAAGTTGTCAGTCAGGGAAACAAAAGTTCAGCTTGAAGGAAAAAGTGGAAGGCATTAGGTCGCGTCGGGCATATAAGCTGAGACCGATATGGCGCTTACAATAGTAAGACATATCTGAAAAAGACTCGTGAAGTTTAGGCTTTTAGTTCACAAAATTTCACCACTTGTGTGTCTACAGATGCCGCACCGCACCTGTCACAAACTTGTTAACTAAATATGTATCGAGAAGCGCAAGGTTTGCTAAGGGCAAGGAAGGGCGGCACACAGATTTGCTCCATTGACATTTTTTATTTGTTATGACTGATATTGCTGAAGCGAGAATAAAGCTGTCTTCGTTTGCAGGCAGCATGAAGGCCCACTAGCTTGAGTCCAAGTCGAGCCGGCGGCCGGTCGGGGATAAGATCCAGATGGAGGAGGGCGCTGCAGACGACCAGCACCAGCTTGCGGCCCTCCTCGGGCCGGGGCAGCTACACGCCCGTCCGCCCGTCAGCCAGGTGTCGCGCCAGGGACGGCCAAGCTCTACCGTCAGTAGCGCCACCACCGTCCGAGGTAGGCCGGCAGCCGGGGTGGGGGTCAGGGGAGCAGGCAGACCAGCATCCAAGGTAGGCCGGTGGCTGGGGTGGGGGTCAGGGGAGCAGGCAGACCAGCATCCAAGGTAGGCCGGTGGCTGGGGTGGGGGTCAGGGGAGCAGGCAGACCAGCATTCAAGGTAGGCCGGCGGCTGGGGTGGTGGTCAGGGGAGCAGGCAGACCAGCATCCGAGGTAGGCCGGTGGCTGGGGTGGGGGTCAGGGGAGCAGACAGAGGGCAGTGTGCTGTCAGGGGCGGAGGGAACGGGTGGAAGTTAGGAAAGGAAAAGCAGTAATATGAAATGGGTAATACAGCCAGGGGCTCACTGGCAGGAACGGAAAGGGCGCGGAAGTGAAGCACACAGGCAAGGTTTCATTGGCGGGAACATTCGCCTTTCTCTCCTCACCATCGCCTCAACCTGCTGCAACTTCTTCTTGAGATTGCAACAGCACAAACCGAAACGTCGTTTATAGTGTGCTCACGACTCTCGCTCAATCTGGCACCTACCAGTATACTTACATGCCCCAATAAGAGCTTATCTCTTGTTAGACATCGGCAATACATCATGCTGTTCCTGAGCCATGCAATTTTGCTGTACCACAGCAGAGATATTTCTTGGCCGTGGTGTCATGAAATGTCGCAGCGTTGAGAGACGATCCAATAGGTTCATCCAGAACAAACGTGACAGCCATGACAATGACGTACTCTGTGGTCCGACGAGCGTGAACAGATCGCTTGTGTGGAGCCTCCCGACTTCCACTGGGTACCAGCCTGACCTGCTCCGTTTCAGGACGCGTATCGGTGCTTCGCAGGCCGCGTGTCCGGTTCAGGATGTGTGTCGGTGCCTGGCATATCGCGTGTCCGGTCCAGTATGCGTGTCGGTGCCTGGCACGGCGCGTGCCCGGTTCAGTGCATCACCGTACGTGCATCGGCAGGTTAATGGCCTGTTTCCTGCCCAAGCATTGCTGCTTTGATTGTGCTGCCAACTTCTGCAGTCGAGTCACACCTGGAGTGTGCAGTTGGTGGAAAATAACGAGCATATCACATCCATTGGC
This sequence comes from Pollicipes pollicipes, assembly GCF_011947565.3. Classification (NCBI taxonomy): domain Eukaryota; kingdom Metazoa; phylum Arthropoda; class Thecostraca; order Pollicipedomorpha; family Pollicipedidae; genus Pollicipes; species Pollicipes pollicipes. Next base: position 33,628,574 of record NW_023596297.1, on the reverse strand, counting down.
CACCCTTATACTGAGGGGAAGGACGTAAGCGCATGATGTGAAATATTCCGGGTATGCCGTGGACGCACCGTGGCGATAGCAGTGACGATGATAAGTGTAGTGACCGCTGTCGGCGGCTGACCATCGTTCGCAAATGCGCAAATTGTTAGTTTACAGCTCTTTCTGTATGCCGCTGGGCCACGAGCTTTGTCTGCCGGCTGATGCTGAGCTTCGTTTTCCAAATATTATTTATCACAGCGTCTGTGGGCCGCTTGTGCGCACGTTTTCTTGGAAAGTAACACGTGAAACATACAGATATTGTGCATTGTATAGTCGCGGATCACACAAGAGCAGCGCCGGAAACAAACGACTGCATGGGCGTAAGATTAACAAACTTAGTTACCAACTCGGTGACAGAGCTGTTTTTTTTCAAACGCTTTGCCAGACGAGAACGGTATTACAAAAACTTTCCAACCCGGAAGCCGACAGCGCGAGGACGGCATCATGAGAAATCAATTTCCGGGCGCAGCTCGGGATGACGGTAAAATGCTGCTGGTGCACCGTCTCAGGCTAGACTCTGCCTTCCTAACACGGCTGCCGTGTCGCCGCCTGAGCCGAATGGCCCCAAGACTGACATGTCACAAACCGTCTGAGCCGGGTGAGCGCGACACTGTCACATGCCGCAAGTCGCCTGAACGGCGTGAGATTAAGCCTGTCGCTCGTTCAAAATTGCCCGGGTCGAGCAAGCGTGAACGTGACACACGTCGCGAACCGACCGAGTGACCGTGGGAGATTGTCAGAGCAATCGATCATCAAAGCGGGCGTCGCCAGTCAGCTGAGCCGCGAGAGTGAGCGCGCCACACGTCACCAGAAGTCTGCACCGTGTGAGTGAAGCTCTGAACCCGCCACGTCTTCGGACGCCTGTGCACCTCTGAGGGTGGTCCCGCCTCTGAGCAGGACCGGCACCCGTGGGTCCTTCTCACCGTCCCCTCGATCCCGAGGCGGGCTCTGGGCCGACTCCGACTCGGGTCGTGAAAGGTTCGCCGGCTCCCCGGATCCGGAGCCTCGCGCCCCGAAGCCGCTCCGAATGTGCCAGGCCTCCGCCGCCCACGGAATGCGCCAGAGCTGGTCGTTCGGATGAACTCGTACTCGGCTGTGGGCGGACCCAGGTGGTGTGCAGTGGAAGTTTAGTGATATCGCCTGGGGACGGACCCAGTTGGTGGGCAGTGAAAGTTTAGTGATACCGCCTCTGGGCGGACCCAGTTGGTGCACAGTGGCAGCTTAGTGATTTCGCCTGCGATGATCTAGCTAAAGCTGTAATCGAGCCGGTTTGATGCTCGCATTAGGTTAAATTTGCCTCGGTTTCCAGATAGCAACCAGGCGTGTGATGATGTGACCTGCTTAGACGACGCTGCTAAAGCACGACTTGGGGTCCTTGAGCATAAAATACAAATGGGGTCGGTGTGAATAGGTGACGCGGGCACTTGCCGCTATCTACAGTCGGTACTATCGGTGCGGCTCTGAGCCGTAGGTGCTTTCACTTCACCCTGGTCTGATGGACAGATCGGTGCTGATGGGTTGGTTTTGAACGTGTCTGGCGTTTTGATCTCTCTGATTTAACCTATTGATTCGTGTTTTCAGCGTCCGTGTAGAACATATTACTAATCATGCCAACTCTCTGCGTCTCAAGGGACTGGTGGATGGACAGTGACACCTACCTTGTCCGTATTGGCGAGGTTTGAACTGCTGTTTCCAGCCAGACTACAACGAGGCTTAACGAACGACGATTTGCGCTGGACGTCACGTGTTCCTTCGTGCGGCACTAAGCGACGCTCATCGGTGTTGGTTCATTCTTGATGTGCTTGTGCCGAGAAGTAATGCAGCCTCGTAATGGACCCGTGGTTGCTGCTGGTCGGCGTCCTCTAACGATAGAGAAGAGGAAGTAAGGCTCTGAGCGCAGATCTGCGGCGACGAGCATGTCATTGGCATTACCGGGATCACAACGGCTGCCTGACGTATCGGCGACGATACACGGAAGGACTGGCTCCGACGCCAGCCAGACAATGCCGAGACGACTCTGACGTCTTCTGGCGTGCCTGGGATATCCGTAAGCGACTATATCCAGATCCGGGTGAGCGTGCACTCCGGTACGGTGGTGGCCGGCGTGGTAGGGCTGAAGATGCCCCGCTACTGCCTCTTCGGTGACACCGTCAACACAGGTGAGAGTGACACGAAGGATACACGTCAGGTCAACACCCGGCGCGGGGCAGCGGAGCCCTCCGGCCCAGCTGCCTTTGACTCAGGGCAGCTAGTGGAGTAGTGGTATGGTATTTGACGAAAGCACGCGGATCGGTTGACGTAGGGCTAAAATGGGTACGAATTAATGACGCCATTTCACTGTGTTAGGGTATGATCAATTCCATCTATGATTTGATGATACAAGCCGATTCGGTTTTCGATCCTTTAGAGGAGAAACCACTTCTCCGGTGTTTGTCTTTAACGTACAGTTTTTAAGACCTATCGTGCGTTTTGCAGTCAGTCTGACCACCATGCACGGTTTGACCGCCACTGCATCACAAGCTGTCAGTTTCTGCATGTTTTCAGAGCCTAAGAATATTTCAGTCAAAGTGAATAAAGTTGTGCTCCTACAAAGCAGTTTACAACATAAAGAGTACGTGTCCCAGAACGCGTAACCTCTAGTTTTCAGCAGGATCTGAAGAGGCCAAGGAGCACTAGCAGTTTGTAGGTATAGCAAAGTAATGCCAGAACTAAGCACGAAATATTAAAAAAAAAATATGGTCTGACGATAAACTTCACGTCGTGTGAGCATAGGAAAAATGCTGCGCTGCTTCACTCAAATGCAAAGTTAGTGCTTCGAAGGAAATCAGAATAGCATGTCCTGGAAGATGGGACAGGGTTAATGCTCCCCCCCCCCCACACACACTATGCTTTTTCCCAGTTATGCTACGAAATCTGCAGAGAGTAATGGTGTGGTGATGATAGCTTGAATGCATGCAAATTATTTATTAAGTTCCTTGAATGCAAATAAATCTACATCAGAGGTTTATGGTAAAAGGATCTGAAATGAATACCTATGTCGGTAGGCAATTACATCCAAGCGTGTTTTTTTTTTTTGTTGAACGTCAAAACGTTTAAGAAGGCAGCTGATCAACAACTATACCTATACCAAGCATGTCCGTAAGGTTAGCGATTTATTCAGCGTTTTTTTTTCAGCGACGAATCTCGATTTCTCTGAAAAGGGCCTCAAAGTCAGTTGTTGCATAAAAACACCAAAAATGAGCCTTATTTTGCAATATCATGTGACATTCAAAATAAAAAGCTGGGTCAAAAGACTGAGAACTCGATATCACCCAAAACTTACCGGCCGGTTTGAAAACTGTGGGCACCAACATATTCACCACAGAAAGTCCGTCTGTCAAAAAATCCTGACTTTTCAAAGTCATCCTTCAAAATTAAACGCGGGCGTAAAGGGCGTGGAACTCAATATCATCCGGTAAATACCGGCCGATTTTTAAGTTACAAACATCAAAATATTCACCACAGAAAAAAACCTAGCATCATTCAAAATGTCCTGGAATCCCAAGGTCACCCTTCAAGGTCAAACGCGGACGTAAAAGCCGGGGAAACTCGATATCACCAAAAAACTACCGGCCGATTCTTAACTTACCAATATCAGAATATTTACCACAGAAAGAAATAGCGTCCGTCAAAAAGTCCTGAACTCTCAAGGTCACCCTTCAAGGCAAAACACGGGCTGAAAGGACGGAGAGCTCCATATCACTCAGCAATTACCAGCCGATTTTTAACCTATAAACGCCAAAATATTCATCAGGTCAGGTCAGGTCAGGCCAATGTCTAAGGTGAATATTCTCATGTTTATAAGTTTAAATCGGCCGGTAGGTTTGGGTGACACGGAATTCCGCGTCCTTTGAGCCGGCGTTCGACCTCAAAGAATGGCCTTGAGAAAACGACCTTGAGAGGTCAGGACTTTTTTACGGACGCTAGTTCTTTCTGTGTGAAATATTCTGACAGTGGCGGTTTTAAATTCGGCTGGTATTTTTGGGTGATATGGAGCTCCTCATCCTTTGAACCCGCGTCTGAACGTAAAGAATGACCTTGAGAGGTCAGGACTTATTGACAGACGCTAGTTCTATCTGTGGTGAATAGTATGGCATTTGCAAACTAAAAATCGGCCGGTAATTTTTGGGTGATATGGAGTTCCCCGTCCTTTGAGCCGGCGTTTGACCTTAAAAAATGAACTTGAGGAGTCAAGGACTTTTTCACGGACTCCATTTCTTCTTGTGGTCCATATTCTCACGGTTGAAAGTTTAAGATAAGCCGGTAAGCATTTGGTGATTTAAAGTTATCTGTGATTTGAGCCCACGTTTGACCTTGAAGAATGACCTTGAGAGGTCAGGACATTTTCACGGACACTAGTTGTTTTGCGAGAATATTCTGACCTTTGCAAGTTTCAAATCGAGCGGCAATTCTTGGGTGATATTAAGTTCCCTGCCCTTTGAGCCCATGTTTGACACTGAAGAATGACCTTGAGAGGTCAGAAATTTTTACGGACGCTAGCTCTGTCTGTGTTTGATATTCTGCTGACTGTAAGGTGAAAATCGGCCCGGCAATTTTTGGGTGATATTGAGTTCCCCGTCCTGTGAGTCCGTGTTTGTCCTTCAAGGGTGACTGTGAGAGGTCAGGTTTTTTTACTCTTTCTATGTGAATACAATGATGTTCGTAGGTTAAAAATCGGCAGGTAATTTTATAGTGATATTTGTTCCTCGTCCTTTAAGCCCGCGTTGACCTTAAGAGTGACCTTGAGAGGTCTGGCTTTTTGGCGGACTAGCCCTTTCTGTAGTTAATATTCTGATGTTTGTAAGTTAGAAATGTACCGGTAATTTTTGAGTGATATGGAGTTCCCCGTCCTTTGTGCCCATGTTTGCCTTGAAGGGTGACCTTGAGAGGTCAGGACTTTTTGACGGACGCTAGTTCTTCTGTGGTGAGTATTCGGGTGACGTGGAGTTTCCCGTCCTTTCAGCCCGCGTTTAACCTTGAAAGGTGACTTTGAGAGGTCTGGACGTTTTGACGGATGCTAGTTCTTTCAGTGGTGAATATTCTGATGTGTGTAAGTTAAATCGGCCGGCAATTCCTGAGTAATATGGAGTTCCCCGTCTTTTCAGTTCGCGTTTGACCTTGAAGGGTGACTTGAGAGGTCTGGATTTTTTTACGGACGCTATTTTTTGTGTGGTGAATATTTTGATCTTTGTAAGTTAAATATTGGCCGGTAATTTTTGGGTGATATGGAGCTCCCCGTTCTTTGAGCCCGTGTTTAACCCTGAAGGGTGAACTTGAGATGTCATGACTTTTTGGCGGACGCTAGTTCTTTCTGTGTGAAATATTCTGATGTTTAAAAGTTTAAAATAGGCCGGTAATTTTTTGAGTGATATGGAGTTCCCCGTCCTTTGAGCCGGCGTTTGACCTTGAAGGATGACCTTGAAAGGTGAGAACTTTTTGACGGACACTAGCTCTTACGTTTGTGAATATTTTGATGCTCACAATTATGAAATCGGCAGGTAGTTTTTGGGTGATATCGAGTTCCCGTCCTTTGAGCCGGCGTTTGACCTTGAAGGATGACCTTGAAAGGTGAGAACTTTTTGACGGACACTAGCTCTTACGTTTGTGAATATTTTGATGCTCACAATTATGAAATCGGCAGGTAGTTTTTGGGTGATATCGAGTTCCCCGTCCTTTGAGCCGGCGTTTGACCTTGAAGGATGACCTTGAAAGGTGAGAACTTTTTGACGGACACTAGCTCTTACGTTTGTGAATATTTTGATGCTCACAGTTATGAAATCGGCAGGTAGTTTTTGGGTGATATCGAATTTCCCGTCCTGTGAACCAGCTTTTGACCTTGTAGGTCACGTGAAATTGCAAAATAAGGGGCATTTGTGGTGTTCTTATGCCACAATTGACCTTAAGACCCATTTTCAGAGAAACGAGAACTCGTCGCTGAAAAAAATTACTGAAAAAAACCGCTAACTTCACCGACATATACCAAGTCACATACGAAACGCACATTTACTTCGTAGTAATGATGTAATTGAGGGATGTGAGCATTATGCATACCTAGGAAAACAGCAGTGCCTGACGTAACTAAACGATGCGTATTGTGAACTTGAAGCCAGTTTACATGTAGGTGAATTGACATCCCGGGCGATATGCGGATCCAAACTGCGTCAGGTGTGAAATGGGCTGGCACCGAATGATAAAACCGAATGATAACAGTTTGGCTTGTCGATTCGGTGGTGCTTTTGACGAAGGGCCTTTAGGCAAATGCACATAAATCATTCTGACGAGTGGCTAAGCAACAGAACTAATGTCTTCACTTTACAAAACAAACTTGCTTCCATTCAACGGTGTTCACAGCAAACATCCAGATCTTAAAAGGAGCAAACATATGAAATGTTAGCAATGCCCTCCTTCGCTGCCCCCTCGTGTAACGCCAACATCAGCGCGGCTCTCCACGGATGAGTTTGTGGCGTGGTGGGGGCCAAGGTCGAGCAGGGGCCGTGCTCTGCATAAAGAGAAGCCCGTTGTAAGATCAGTATTGAAAGCGTGGGATAGTATTCCTCAAACGCACACGCACTCAGCTAAGAGTCTGTTGCGCCAGAGGCGCAAGTTCATTATCTGGATCGGAGACCGGGAGCGATGAACGGGTATTCTGTCGTAATTGACTGAGAAGTCAGTCTCTGTAAGAGATTCTTTATTCATTCTCTTTATCTCTATATCTAACGTTATTTTATCTTGTCAGTAGATTAAAAATTCGACCACTGGGGGCCTTTTGTTTTTGGTTTTGGTTTAGTAAAAGCAATTGGTGTGGTAAATTCTAGCCCCCTTCGGCACACGCGTGCCCACGCGTGCCCATAGCACGTGCCCTCGAGGGTCTGTCAGCATGCCACAGCCTGGAGGGAAAGTGTAGTCTACCACGCGCTTTCATCACCCTAAGTAATGATATTCGTATCCTAATGCATATTTGGGTGATAATGGGTGACAATCTCTTCGATTTCGTGCCATGTTAGCCATAGACGAATCATTTTGGGCCAAAGCGGGTCACCACTCAAAAGTACTGGTCGGCCGGTGATTAAAATCGACAACGATTATTATCAAAGACACTGGTACGTTCCTGTAAACAAATTATCACCTTCTGATGATGCAGCCCATGGAACACGCGTAACGCCCCACGTCGCTTTGTGGTCGAACGAAATCAGACTGAGCCCTGTTCGATGAAATATAGACAGGCCAGATAGAGGTGTGCTCGTTGCCAACATACGCCTTTGAACTCACAGACGTCTGGAATGTTGCCCAGCTGGATTTGCTCCCCTTCCCTCGAGTCCTTCCGCCTGCGGCGGTGGCAGCCTTCGTCGGATGGGTAAAGATGAAACCGAGTGATGGGTCCATTCAGCAAGAATCCACTTTCTAAGAATAGCGTCGGAAGTCGGCATTGCACCGCGAACTCGTGCCTCACCCGATTCGGTGCTAGCTCTGCCACGTCGCGAGGGTATTACGCCGCGAGCCCGTTGCGTCGGCATTGCGCAGCGCGCCCGTGCCTCACTCGATTCGGTGCTAGCTCTGCCGTGTCGCGAGGGCTCGTTCGCTGGCGTGGCGGGTCGGTGGTCGTGGCGAATGGTCCTTTTACCAGGCTGTAACCGAAAACATGACGACCGATTCCATTGTTTTTATTTTTACCGGATGTTTAGACTTGGTGTGAGTAGGCTGTCCGAAAATAATATCCTGGCAGCCTCTTGGTTTTGACGCTACTAAACAAAGCCAGGAGGGTGAGTCGGATTTCCTTCTCCCTTCGCTTCGTGTTTTAAAGACCCGTCATTAATTTGCAAAACGGCCTCAAACTACCCGAGCGGCGCGGCTTCCGCTTGTAAAGCAGCTCGTTCAGCGACCGGAACGAGCGGCATGTGCGCGACATCGCCCAACAGAACGGTTTCTGTGGAGCAGGGCGACCGCAGCCCGACGCTGGAGACGTCTGCTCACTACAGCGTGGGGCTGCCCCGTCCGGACAGTACCGCTCCAGGTCGTGTAGCGGAACAGCCTACAAAGCCAGGGGGCGCTGGCTCCGTTAGGCCAAGCGAGTCGGGAATACCGAACGGTGCCAGCTCGCTGTTGGGACGCGTGTGGGCGCGGGAACGTGTTTCACTGCAGTGACAGGGCGCGGTGACGACAGGCACGGCGACACGGGAGCAGTGACCAGGTCTGCAGTGTGGAACCGGTGCAGTGACGCGTCGTTCCTGCGACAGTGAGCAGTGACAGTCGTCTGGCGCCTCGCCACCGAGCCTCACGAGTGACGAAACTCAGGGTGGCCCCAGACTTGCAGTGGCGCACTCGGCGCCCCACGCCGTACGCTAGCGGCGATCTAGAGCTCCGCTGTGTCTGCCACCTGGGTCTCCGCAGGTCACCGCAATCTCAAGCCAGCCGGGGCCCAACATCCGCGGCCGGCGTAACGTTAGCTCGGACGACGTCGAGGCGAACCAACGAGCTGGTCGGTCGGAGCGCCGGGCAATGCGGCCGTGGTGGGCTGCTGGGGCCACACTGCTGGCGCTGTTGGCGCTCTCAGAGGCTCGATCCTACCGCGCGGACAGACCTCGCGGGCCGCTGGACGGCCTGGAGCGCTACCTCGGCCGGCTCTCCAACCTAGTGCCAAGTCAGCGGTCTGCGCCAGCCCTGCAACCAACGAAAGCCCAAGCCAGGGATAGCAGCAGCATCTTCGGTTTGCTGAACTTTCTTCTCGTCTGCTTTAACGCGATCATCGACATCAGCAACAACATCAACAACAATAATAACAACAATAATAATAACAATAATAACGACAACAATAACAACAATAACGACAACACCATTATGAGGAAATCGTTGCGCCTGATTTCAGACACAGCGCGCTGACTCATCCGGCATTCGCCATGCAAACGTTCGAGACTGCGTGTCTTCTGCTTGCCAGCGGCTGCCTGTGGCGAAGCGTGTTGACCTTGCCCCAGGAGCCGTTGCTGGCAGCTTCAGCAGCGCGACCCGAAAGCCTTTCCGATGCCGTCTGGGGAGCCTGGGAGCACATCTCCCCACCAACGAGCCCAGCCGCTGCTGGTGCCTCCCGTGCCTGGGAGCACCAGGAGGCGCCAGCGACCCTAGCCGCTGCCGCTGCCTCCCGAGCCCCGGAGCGCCAGGATGCGCCAGCGACCCTAACCGCTGCCGCTGCATCCTGGGCCCCGGAGCGCCAGGATGCGCCAGCGATCCTAGCTGCTGCCGGTGTGTCCCGAGTCTGGGAGCTCCAGGGGGCGCCAACGACCCTAACCGCTGCCGCTGCGTCTAGGGCCACGGAGCGGCAGGAGGCGCCAGGGACCCCAGACGCTACCGCTGCGTCTAGGGCCACGGAGCGCCAGGAGACGCCAGGGACCCCAGACGCTACCGCTGCGTCTAGGGCCACGGAGCGGCAGGAGGCGCCAGGGACCCCAGACGCTACCGCTGCAACTAGGGCCACGGAGCGCCAGGAGGCGCCAGGGACCCCAGACGCTACCGCTGCGTCCCGAGCCCCGGACCGCCAGGAGCGGAGGACGTCGGCCAGCGCAGAGCCACTTTGGATGGCTTCTTCAGTGCCCCTGCTGGCGACGGGACGGGCCCGAATTCGCCGTCATATCCGGCGCAAGAGGAGTATCTTCGGCCTGATGAACGTGTTGCTGCTGCTGCTGCATAGCGTTATCTTGATCAGTACGAATATAGATATCTTTAGGGATAGGGATTCGAGGAGCCTCGGTGGGATTGGTGATGTTACTGTTGCCATGTCACAACACCCCCGACAGCAGCTCCTACCAACACAACTACTGCGACACGGTGTCTGGATGAGGTATTAAGTTAAATGGGACAAGCATCTGAATGCAGACAAGCTGAATGAAATGGCATGGCATACGTCAATACGCGACAGACCTTTCAGCGACAGCGTTTACACGCGGCAGAACTTTCGTGGAAAAGGCTTATACGCGGCGATAGAAAAAAATGGCGAAACTGCTACAAGCAAACTTACACGCACTGCTTACGCAAACAAAATCCCGGCCGTCAAAACTATGATATGACACAGCTTCTGCAGAAGAGGCAGATCATCGTTAAATCGTTACAGGACTACAGTCGTTAAATTTTACACGAATGCACTGCACGCGACGTTGCTCCAATACGACAGTGTACTGCGGACAAGTTCTGCCAATCGCCGTTTTTTCCTACACACAACACGTCTTTGGTCACTTTTGTCTGTAAAATTCATGTCGTGTGAAGGTTTTGACTGTGGCAGTTATGTCATGTGTAAGCATTATTGTAGAGACGTTTTGTCCAAGTAAGACTTGTCGCATGAGTGCATTGTTTGCATGCTTTGTTTGCAGCAGCAACTTTGTGGTGCGGAAGCTTTGCTTGCATAAGTTTTTTGCCAAATTTTGTGGACAAATGTTTGGCCCGTAGCAGTTTTACCGCGTTGGAATCATGGCGCGTTTGGTATTGTCTATAGGACTTATGATATGAGCATTGTCCGAAGCGTTTTGCATGACACCACTAGCGTTTTGTATATTCCGACGTTAATGACGCTAATGAACAGGCGTACGGCGAGAATCAATGTACTAAAAATCTCCTGCACTATGCTGGCTTTCCTTTAGCTCTTGCAGTTTATCATTTCTGCCACCGCAAATCATTAAAACAAAAAACCAAAGCATTAAACCGACACGAAGCCCTACCGCTGCACTTGCGCTTCTCCAGAATAAATGCGACCGTGTCGAGTGCAGTTTGAAAATTGTAGTTGTTTTGTTTACATGACGTTTTAGTACATCAAATGTAAGTGCTTTCTTATTTCCATTACTCTCGACTCCTTAACTCTGTGTGAGGGCATTGTACTGTGTGAATGAATACATCGCCAAAAATATTGACTGATTATTCAGATGTTTTTTTTAAACGAAGCAATTGTAGTGCGAATTTGACAGACATGGAGACAAGACAAAACAAGACATAAAGCTCCTGGTTTTTCGGCATTATGAGTTGGGGGGTCTTACTACGAAAGCAATCGACCTTTGATATATAAGGAGGAGCCGACCGCTGAACAGCGCTAACACGAAAGTATTTATAGCATATTAATACAAGTTAGCGTTTCGAAGTTGTGCTCATCATATTGAACGTCAGCTATTTTCAGAATAAAACCTCACAACTCATTTTGCGATGCGTATTTAGGTCATGGAGACAACTTATTCCACAGTATTTCCATACAAAACTTTACCAAAGCTGCTTATGAAATTTATTCATAACACTCTTGCTTGACTGGCTTTGCGATTTGGGCGTAAAGCAAGACAGCTTACCCTGCGGGAAGTTACAGCCAGCCGTTTCCTGACAGTGGAGGAAAACTCAGTCGCCGGATGCAGTCAAGTGGAGTTCAGTCTGCAGACGTTTGGTGCAGTTCATTAGATTTCCTTCAATACCTAAGCCATACAGGGCAATGTCCAAAGGCAAATGCATTTATGCTGCAGCAGTTTCGATAAGCATGCTCACAAAATAAAGGAAGCTCCCGAAGGATGAAGAATATTAACCTGTGCCGGCTGGGGAGTTGGCTTCCTCGCTACGGCTTTCCAGCGCAGATAAAAACTGATGTGTGCATTGACGGGACATTTTCAGCGCACGTCCATTAATTGAGTTGGCATTCATTGAGCAAATTTGAAGTTTTGATCTACCAAGATCAGTTAGCTAGGTTAGATAAAGGAGATCAACCTCTAACAAATTTGACCGCACATCACCTTGTTGTGGGTCAAGTTGCATCGTTCAAAGTTTTGATGCTAGTAGAACATAAAAACATCTACTGTTTGTACACTTCGGAGAGTGCGAGCTCAGTGATCTCAAGTTAGGTGAGTTGTTGATATTTCTTGGTAAATGGTACAAATTTGTACGCATTTTTGTAGAGTTTTGGTATTTGTACGGGGGAAAAATGATACTAATTTACCTGTACAGCCACCATACGACCACAAAGCGCATGACCTTGGCCCAGGTCATGGCCTGACTTTAGGGGTACTTTCTGCAAAACACATGCTGAGCTCAAGATAGTTCATATTATTGGGTAATTTTGGACGTGGAACTCGAATACTCCGCTGAAAACATGTTGAGACGTCATTGTAATGCATAATGGGATCACAATAGGTAGTGTGAGGGCATGCGAGGTCATATGAGGTCATTCAAGCTCAATGATGTATGATGACAGTAGCGGAGAGCCTAGATGAATGCGTGCTACGCATTTAACCAGCTCCTCATCGTGGTTGTGAAGCTAATTACGTCTAATTTTATGTACCAACGTACCTGTTTTCAGTTTCTAACAAATGCATCGTATAGCATCAAAGGGACCATGCGTAATAAAGACAAAAGCTACGCAATTCTGAGCACCTGTAGATGTACATTTCACTATCGTTGACCACAAACAAGCATTGTGCTGGTCACATAGACTGGGTATGCCCTTCAATTCCTTACTCAAATTTCTGACCACAGAAAAAAGCATCGTACTGGTCACAAAACGGGTAACACTTCAACTTTTTTCATTTGGATGGTTATAAGTTTGACCTAATTTGACCTCTGATGACGTCTAGGTCACCCTGAAACGGTTTTTTTGTGCCGAAAATATTTCTGCCCCACCGCTGCATATAATTAAATAAACGTAGGCAAATGCAATATGTGAAGAAAAGTATCGTTCTTGTAGGCTACTGGTACTGTAAGTTTGAAAGGTGACCGGATCTGACCTGATCCATGTTAGGAATAAAAATGACGAAATAGACTCCCTATGGCCTTAACGCTTATCTTCGTACCCTCAGTATGGCCTCAACGTGTCAACATAGGCTTTAACTGCACCTATCGGAACGATCGCTATTTTTATTTTTCGTGACCTCTGGTGACCTTATATTTGATCTAAGGCCCAACATTTAGTGTGCATTCTTCATAGCTTGACGAAATCTTTAAAAAAAACATCTTTGTTTTTCAACGCAGCGTCTGGAAGTTGGAATTCCCAGGGAAAAAAGTGAGCTTGTTTGTTGGCATGTGCTGGTATATACCACACTTTGTGGCGAATCGCTGCTATCGAACACTTGAAGCAAAACACATCCTTCCGATCGCTGAAAATAAAGATGGAACGCGACCATAGTCAGCCACATCACCACTACAGGCACGCTCAACACTTTGCCACGGCTAACGGAGTGAGGGCAGCAGCAATAGGGGTACGCGCACATCTGTCAAACAGCAATCAGATCCAGGTATACTTTCAGACATTCACGACGCTTTCTCCTACGTGGCCTCCATGTATTTGGGTGGATCAGCGCCTGCTACGAAATTCATACAATCAGGCAGTAAACGTCTTTGCTCTTGATTTAGCTGTGCGACAAAATACTCGTGGCAAGCGACTTCTCAAAGCGACCACTCAAACAAAGACATTTTTCAGCTCTATCTTCTCGTTCGGTGTAAGCGAAACACCTGGTCCAAGATCTTCCCACAGATCCAGAGTCATGAGCCTGAAACAGAAAGATAAATGTGCTATCAATGCGTGATCCATGCCTTTTACCACAATTTCAGGCAAAGGCGCCCACTGACCATGGAGCTCACATGCTCCTCTGTGTACAATCTTTTAAGCACGCCATTGAGTACAAGCTAAAGCTGCACACCCTGGAGCGGAGTGACGAGACTCCAGATACCTATAATTAAGGGGCAAGTATACTCCGCGTTTTAAGGTCCCACGTGTATGTCCCGTCACGGTAGACACAGGTCCAGTGCTGTGGTACGCTGACTCCTCGCTGACGCTGACTTCTCGACTAGAGTGCATTCCAAAGAGGTTTTCTAGTCTGTTTTCCTGGACTGCGTAACGCTGAAATGCATTGCAATATTTTCCACAGGATATTGGAATTTTTACCAAACAAACAAACAAAAAACAAATGGTTCTGGCCTGTGGCATCTTGCAGACAGCACAGATTCCGATGCCTGAAAGGTTGGCACTCGGTCTACATTACATCCCGCATTTCAAGCGGTCAATCAACATCCTGACAAATGCAACACACGTTGGCACTGTAATTCAGCTTTCAGCAGATTGGGTTTTTTGGCGAAGCCATACTGTGCTGCAAGTCCCAGCTGGCCTTGCGTGATCAGGTTTAACTCTGCGAGCGCTGCAGATCTTCGCCGAATACGTTAGCGACAACACAGTATATACATACAAATAGTTCCTTGGTCTCATTTCAACGAAATCGATGTCACGCTGGGGCATCCAGTCGTCGGTGCGGTGGTCGGCAACGGCGGCGCAAAGGTATTTTGACTTGACCGGGCTGTAACTAAAAGGCTGCAGGCGATCCTATTTCCCCCCGCCCCTTAGTAAGCATGGCAACATATCTGAAAAGGTCCAGCATGGTCGTATAGACACGTGTAGCTCAGGTCACAGGTAGCAGCACATTTTCTTGCGCAGTTGGTTCACGGACGCCGTTGCATTCAGATGATTATTTAACCTTGTGTTTTTGGATTTACTCACAAGAAAAATGTAGATCAACGCTAGCATCGGTTTACCTCCCTTAACTAGGCAAACCATACAGCGATAACTGTGCTTGATTGGTTTTGCCCACGTTGCTGTCGCAATCTCTTGCATGGCTGTAATTTACACAAGTACGGGCAGGACGAAGTGGGCCTGGTTCTGCCCCTCACATTAAAGAGTTATCTGCATTTCAATATCCTCAATATCCCCACCACAAGATACCGTAATAAAGAGCAGCCTAGCAAACAGCGTTACTTTATCACAGTTGCTTAGTCTTCTGAAGGCTGCGGTACCCCCGTCCCCCCCCCCCCCTCCCACTCTCAGCCCCTCTCCCCCGGCCGCAGGATTCCTCGGGCAGCTAGCTGATTAGCACGTGCTCGGACTGGGCACCCCGGTTTTTGTCAGAATTACTTTGAGCGGCGCAATGCGGTCAGGCGAAACCTTATAGGGTTATAAGCAATACAATAGTTTTGTGTAAAACGTTTAAATGCATGTTTTCAGGTCGTTGACCTATAGAAGGCAAGCTCAGCCCATGACTGTCAGCAAAGGCAATTCCTAAGTAATCTATCAATCTGATGTGAAAACAGGGTGTCAGACGAAAGCATGGATGCATTTTCTAGATAGTTTCTTAGACATTTAGGCAATCAAATGTAGAATTAAAATTAATTACGAGGTCCTTGGGGCAGATATGAAGACAAGAGCAAGATCAAAACTAACAGGTTTCTTCATGAATAGCTTGATTTATATGGCAAATTTACCATGCTCATTTCAAATGTTTTGATCACTGTGACGTCAACAGCATCTTGTTTGGACTTACTGTATTGGTATCTATTATCTTATTATATTATTATCTATTCAACTGGATCCAGATCAATGTCGTACAGTGCCTGATGACGTAATCATGCAATGGCGTACTTAGGATCGCATTTACTAAACAGAGAAATTATGTTGTTTAGAGCACTATTTTCCACTTAAAAGTATACCAATAGTTATAAGTAAGCGCATTTTATAATATCTGAGGCTTGCTTCAATATCGCGAAATGTGGAAGATTGCCTTTAAAAGTGTTTGTCATGAGGTATGGTGGCAATTACTGATGCCGATCTGACTTTGTGCAGCCTCATTTGACGCTAAGGTCATGAACTAGGGACCTCAAAATACGGCACAATAGAGCTCATACATAGGCCTAGCTACTCGATAAAGTTCATGTTCCTAGCTCTCTGAATTTTCAGATATCAGCGGTCCAGTGCCCCTCCACCTCTACCCGAGCGCGAAGCATTGGACCAGCCACCCTGGCGCGTGCTAACCTCCGGCGAGCGCGCTGCCCGAGCGGCCTCTGGCCAAGGCGTTGGAGCGGTTACCTGCCCGTGGAAGCCCACGCACGGCGGGTCTATCTGGCTGGGTGTTACGGCCGCTTCAGTCCCGCTCACACCGCTCGCACTGCGCGCCCCGCCGGACGTCCGTACCCCGGCCCGTCAGCCCAGCCCCATCGACCTCGCCGCCCCGGAGGAGCGCGCCGACAACGCAGGGGCGGCGGCCGGCTCGTTACCACGCGCACCGCCGCCAGACCGCGGCCGCTGGAGCGGTGCGTCGACACGGCCGAGTGGCGCCCGGCCAGCGGCGACGCCGGCTGGGCGCTCCACCCCCTGAGGTGGTGGGCCGGCGGGCGGCGCCGCCGGGCTCGGCTGCTCCCCGCGGCCGGGGAGCAGGCCCGTACCGCGCCGGTGTCTTCCGCCTTTGGGTCTTTGTGGGTGACACCGTGTAAGTCACGCGCGCACGACCTGACGTGCCACATCACGGCCCGGGTGAAGCGCTGCGCCGGCTGAGGGGCCTAGCGGTGGCAACTTGGCTAACCAGCGATGTCTGGATCGCAAACTGGACACATTGCGTGTCTGTTCTACTTCAGCTCGAGCAATCGCAAACTGGACACATTGCGTGTATGCTCTACTTCAGCTAGAGCAATCGCAAAAAGGGTCGCATTGCGTATCTGTTCTATTTCAGCTCGAGCAATCGCAAACTGGACACATTGCGTGTCTGGTTCTTCTTCAGCTCGAGCAATGGACGTGAAGTGGTGTCTGCAGTGAGGTTCTCTAACTGAACAGGAAACCTCTTCATCGTACTGCGCACACATTTTCTACAGGTCGTGCTCTTCCAAACTCTTGTCAAGCAAGCCAGTGAAGCATATTAGTTCATAAGTAGGATATCAAACTTTTTGTTAACCCTGAACCGGCACCACTTACATCACGTGCTTGAACACGAGCGGGAGCGGAGGCCGCAGAGAGCATGCGGCCTCGGACGTCAGCCGAAGCAGCAGGCTCAGCCGGTGGACGGCATGGGCATTAACTGCGGCGTCTTCGGCCGAGGTCTCCTCAGCTGTCGCGCTGGAGCTCGACGGGACATCTCTCTGAAGAGAAATGGCATAACCTACAACCAGAGAACTGGGGCAAAGCACGCACACTCGCGTCCTGCAGCTGACCGGTAGCCTCCCTGCAAAGGGCACGTGGAGGCTCTGTAGAGGGAACAAGTGTAGTTGTCAACAAGTTGTCAGCAAGTCTAGTTGTCATTTAGTTGCCAACAAGTCATTAGTTGTTCAAGTCCAGTCGTCATCTTTGGTTCCCATAGGAATGATGAATGTTAACATGCGGAGGATTCCCCCGGTCCACGGTCCCCGGTCCACGTTTTAGCGGCCGGGTGGCCGGCTAGATACCCTTCGCTCGGGTGGGGGAGGGCAATTTGCCCCCTGAGATCACGTGAACTAAGAGAGCTAGAGACACGAAATTTGCAGGATGTGTTGATCTGTACGTGAACCCATTCAGGTCAAAGTTTCAGGCTCCTGGACCATGATCTTCGGGTCAAAAAAGGTCAAACAAGGTCAAGTTCAAGGTTAGTCTCCAAAGTACCTCAGAACCTACATAGCCGTTTTTAAGCAAAAGGTCACATGCTCATTCAAGGTCAGTGACCTTGTTTGACCTTTTGAAGGTTAATGTCACCAAAATCATACAAGATTGCTTTGAGTTTTGTATTTGACTAAGTGACAAAGATTACGCTAGGCAGTATGTTCCTAAAAAAGTGTTGACCTGGGTTCGACCTGTTGAAGTCAATGACCTAATTGGACCTTTAAGAACTCCATGGAAGATGTACAATGCGGTTCCTGCTAACAATAAATTCGAAATCAGCACCAGAAACTATCCCATACAGCAAGTTCTAGAATAACAAAACGGGTTGGTTTTGGACCTTGGTGTGGCCGTCATACCTGACCTTAGGCCAACGTAATTTGCTCATTCAAATGTGTTTGCTTTTTTGCATAAGAAGGCATATTAGAGATTTCTGGCTTCGACTAACACTCCGTTGTTGGATCAGATTGAAGGATTCCCCCAAAATTGCCTCCGCTGAAACCATAGCCTGACTTTGACCTGCCATAGGTCAGTGACCTTACAAGGTAAACCTTAATTTTTGACATCAAAGATCCGCTATTCAATTGTCTATAGCTATGGAAAATGTGGCGCGGTTACCCCGCGCCGTTCGGAAACGATTCTGGAAAAACCTTTGGGGGGTCAATTTGACCCCCACCCGAGCGCGTGTTAAGGATTAATGGCCCACTGAATAGGTGGCATGTGCTCGGTTATTCGCACCTCCTCATGCACGAGGTTATTCACAACAGCCGGCTATCGCTTTATAGTTGAGTTGTTACTTCCACGAAATGGTTTCATGACGATTCCAGACACTTTGTGCCTCCTCATGGCTTTGTGGGATGTAGTCTAAAAGATGGCGCATACAATCGTAAGGTGGTACCGCACAGGACTGTACAGGTGTGGGCAGAGGGCACTGCGACATCCATGGCGGGTGGCATTACCTCATTCCTCTCCACCCCTTCGTGTCGTCTGGCCGTTGCTGCAGTTGTCATATTGTTAATTGCAATTCGCTGGATGTCCACCACCTGCAGCACGACTGCGTCGTCTTCGATCGAGTCTTTGATCTTGCTCAGGTCGCTCTCGGTCTCCACTAAAACCCTTCTTCTCCGGCCCAGTGCCCCACCCAAATCGATCATGTTTAGGTTATTGCCGTTATTGTTGTTGTCCGCCACGTTCACATTGTTGTCGTTGTTGTTACGGTCATTGTTATTGTTGTTATTGTTATTGTTGTTGTTCAGCACGTTGTTGGCAACGTTCACCGCAGCAATCGCGAAGTTGATGAGGGTGAATACAGAAAACCCTTCATTCTTGCACGAAGCCTCCTCTTTCTCTGGTGCCTCGTAGAAGACTATGTTCGAGCTGTGAACAGACGGCATATTTATTAAAACTCTTAGCCAATATATTCAGACAGATGATGGACTCATACAGATGAATTAGCAATGGGTGCAGATGGACTATTTGCTTACTGATCAATGTTTAGCGGTAGACCTGAATGTCGCACCTAAACATGTCGCTAGCCGTCCTTGGGCTGGAAACATGTCTTAGGCTGTTAAAAAGCATACTCAATCATACTTTTGAGCACAGAAAGAGTTCCTACAAATCGAGAAAATAGTTTTCTGTGCAATTCGTAGGCATCCGGATCCGGTTCCGGATCCATGATTCGGAAAAATACACTTATTTTGGATGGTTAGACATGGGAGTAGGCCACAGCCCTCCCGAGCGCTGCGAATGAACTGGACTGCGATGGATCGGAACGGGTCAGTCCATCGTCTGTTCACTGACACAATCAGCCTGTTCGTCTTCTTACGCCGTCCATCGACGGCGAGTGCGCGCCCAGCCGAGGTTGCAGCGGACAACATATTTTCTGCAGGCTGCTTCGAGCCTTGTTTTTTGCGTCAATATTTTTTTCTGATCAGCCCCGGACGCGCTGCACTGCCGCCGGGTCTTCCGGGCGCAGACCAATTCCCGCGCCCGACACATCATCACGCCTTTGCATGCCAACGATCATATTCATTAGGACATCACGCTTTATTCGGGTAGGCTCGACGAGTAGCTTGATCCATCGCAAGATGAGCAAAACTGGTTGGGGCGCATTAATGTGTACCTCATTTAAATCGGTCGTGTTTCAGGTGGCATTAGAAGCGTGTATGTGTCGCATTTAGCAAAGCACAGCAGCTACAATCTTCAGATCCGAATTTGGCTTTCGTGTCGCGCGCGAACAAACTGCGCTTTGCATGCAAATGACCCTCGGGATTTGCCAGGTGTTCAACGAAGCGTTCCTCACCCAACTCAGCTCCGACGGGTTCTCCAATTCTCACCTGCTATCGGGGCTCTGCATCATGAACGACAGCGGGTCGGCGGGAACCGGGGCGGCACGCGCTCTCCTGCTTCCCTTGCCAGCTCTGTCCGAGCCTCGCTGATCTTGCGCGGACGACGGTGGAAAGTCCCTGCCCGCCTCTCCGGTCACCTCACCCCTCCCGAGCGCTGTGAATCGCTCCCACTGCTCCCGACTCGCTGGCGAATGTCCGTCCGAGCGGCCTCCTCCACTGGCGCCACTCGTGCCGTCTGGTCGGGCCGCCGCCCCGCTGACACCCGGCCCCGGCTGCCAGACAGGGGTCGCAGCGACGTCACCCGGCGCGGCCCCGGTAGCGATGACGTCACCCAGCGCGGTCCCGGCAGCGATGACGTCACCCGGCCTGACCCGGGCCGCGTCGCCGCGCTCCCGGTGAGGGTGGTGACGGGCTGGCGGGATCGCCGCCATCCCGCTGGATGTCCCGGTGGCGACCCAGCCGGGCGACGCCCGCCTGCTCGCTGTGAACACGGGGCCGAGCTGTTCTGACAGTGCCGGTGGCGACCCAGCCGGGCGACGCCCTCCTGCTCGCTGTGAACACGAGGCCGAGCTGCTCTGACAGTGCCGGTGGCGACCCAGCCGGGCGACGCCCTCCTGCTCGCTGTGAACACGGGGCCGAGCTGCTCTGACAACATCGGACGAGGCGCACCGCCACATCGCATGCGGTCCGCGTGGGAAAGGCGTTCGTGGTTCCACTCATTTTGAGTTGTTCCCATCAACGGGTTATGCAGATGAAATTATGAACTGAGGTATGCTTGTACGAAGCTAGGTCAGATGGGCTCGGCGGACCTGGCTTGAGCTCTCTTCGGCTTTTCCTGATCTTGTTATGGATCCTCGTGTGGAAACGTAAAAGGCTAACTGGCTATTACTTGTCAAATGTTCAAAACTGCTTCCAAGACGTTTCTCTTCTACTTTATAATACTATGAACGCCATTAACCATTGCAACGGAAAGATGCAAGCATGATCTTTGGCCCGGTGGGAAGTCATAATCGACTGGGCGTTCACTCCAAAGCAGGCCCGAAAATGGTCGAGGACCGAAACGTGGTAAAACAAGCACTTGCTCATTACTAGGAACACAACTTTCATCGCATAATCGGCGAAATAGTCACTACTGCATAGCTACGCCACACTTTCGAAAAAAATCACCGTGCAGACAGCAGACCTCTAATGGTCCTTGAATTGAATCAGATTTTGGATCCTATTGACCTTAGGGTTTGAGAAGCCGCGCTCTGCAAAATTTCATATCGATACTTCAGTATTCCCGAAGGCAGACAGCGCTAACTTTGCTCGGCCAATAACTCTTCGACTCCTCAGAACTGGCTGTTATATTTTGGGAAAATGGATTGAGTGCTGCCACTAAAATGCGCACAAACCTTTGCTCAGAAAAAACAAACATGTTCGTTTGAAGTTACATGCACAAGGCATGAAACCAATGTTGGTGCATTGCGTTGCCCTTGAGGAATTGCAGCACCATCCCAGCTTTATTTAAATTTTATGCGATCGTTTTTATCTGCCGGGAGATAAACGCGGACGAGCAAATAATTATGTCATTGCATAATAAGACAAAAATCAAAAACGAATATTCAACAGACGCACATGGCGGATGCTGGCTGATTACAAACGTTGGAATTATTTCTTTGAAGTTTAAAATGGCGTGGGCCATTATCATAAACGAATTGGAGTGTTCACAAACATGGTGATTTCTCAGCCCTCTTTAAAATGCCTCATAAACACCACCACTAAGAGCGTGCCGCAGCGTCCTGTGTGCGAATTAAGTTGTCTTCTTCAAACTGATGATATGCAGGAACGTTATTTGTTCAGCGTTGCACGGGGGGAGACAACTGATGGATTTGCATGATATATCATTCGCTTCTGCATGGGGATTGCTGCGACACGTAACGCCGTGACACGTAGCACTTAAGCTCATCAACTGCGAACACAACCGCCCGATCGAGCCACGATGCAACGTTTAGAATATGCAGCTGAGAACGGTGGCTTTACGGCCGATACTTGCCATATTTGTCAGTTACTTGAATGATGGGCGCGGCTTCGTGATGTATCAGTTGGCCACGGCTTGGCCCAGAGTCATTGAAAGATCCTGAGGTAAACAGATGCCCCCAGCTATGGCGGGAAGTGAGTGACAACAGCCAAAGCTAGGACTTGTCTGAAAAATCGCTTCCGAAACCGACTGGCATGCCGCTGGCGCAATGTTGGACCCATCTTCGTGCTACCGAGACGATGCCAGCATAAGTCTGGACATTGAAGGTGGTTTGGCACTTAGCAGTTATGTGCCATTCTTGAGTAGGCGAGTGGGCGGGGAGAGGGGCGATAGGTAACGAGTTTGCATGCTTTTCCACCGAATCTATCTTTGCCAAAAGTGTGTAAACCCTCAACCATTGTCAAATCGTTCCAGTCCCCACACGTCACACGTAGGTGGTGGGCTAAACCGAGTGGCCACACACCGGCCATCTGGCAACCACTCAGCTGACAAATCAGGCCGTTGGCCCGTTAAATGTCTGGCCAAGAACACGGGCGGGCCAAGAGACCCTTGTATGGTGCCCATCGGTTCGGCGTTGTCCGCCCAGAGTGGATTGGGGCACGCTCGACTCGACGGTCACGCACCGCCGCCGCCCAATGTCACGCTTTGTGAACCTCCTCTCATTCTGTGCTTCAACCGCCCTTCCCGGCCGCGACGCCACATTTCACCCGCCCGCAGTAACATGTGGAAAATAGAACGCGTGAAATACAGTGGTTTGGACAGCGACCTGCGCTTTTAGAAGGGTTCTTTTTGCGTGCTGGGGCGGGGGGAGAGCATTGGTGCAGGTAAGACGAAAGGACAAGATGCTTTTCCTCCTAACTTTGAAAAGGACATTGGCGTTACAAGGCACGAGGCTGGTTCACGCCAGTGTTGGAAATTTGAGTCCAAAAATATGTTTGATCAGAAACCGAAGCATGTTGATTCGGTTTCCCAGTTTATCATAGAAAAGCTTGAAGGAATTTCTAAGGACAGGCAATTATTTAACACATCTTACACGTCCTGACATACAACACATCTTTAAAAAAATATGGATGATTACTGACAAAATTTCCGTTTATCATTGCAGCCAAGCAATTGTACACTTCACGGAATAGGCACTCTTTCAAAATACATGGTTTGAAGCTTGCAGAAACAAACCCAGGGGAGGTTGAGTAGCACGACGTGCCATGCGCCCACCAGTTACTGTCACAACACGGCACGCTCTCTGCGGTCAATTCAGCTCAGAATTATGAGCATGCCATTGATTAAAAAAACACCAGACGAGCAGTCTGCAAAGGCAAAGCGTTATGCTGTTCCAGTCAAAAGCCGAGCTAAGGAGCACATGATGACTGATTGGTACGTCTAGGACGTGCCATGATACGAATGTATTGGCGTCAGCATCAGTTACGTGCGCTTGCAGATGTCGGTATACATTTACCCAAGCAATTGTTGATAGATTTGACATTATGACCCAACAGTTTGCACCGAACGTGCCATATATATTTCGTATAGAATGATAGGTGACATTTCATAATATTTGCTATCTTTTTGTTCAAAAAATGAATCTAAATCATACACAAGTTACCGTGCACCACTTTTGTAAGAGGACAGGAAACGCACGTACTGGCATGCAACAGCAAACGGCTGCCAGTTAACCCCCTGAAAAAGGAACATAGAATATATGAAGATGCTCCCACAGATGCCGCTGTATCTTCAAATGTAGTTGTAAATAAAGTAGAGCCATGCAACATAATGATCCTGTTCACAATCAATGAATGCGTTCAAGAGTTTTTGAAAGGCTTTAAAATGTTTTTGAAGTTTTAGTATATAATGAGCATTTTTACAACAAAATAACTATCTTTATGCCATTGTATTGACAGATGCATGACATGAATGCAATTAGATAAATATGCATTTGTGTGTGTGTGTGTGTGTGTGTGTGTGTGTGTGTGTGTGTGTGTGTGTGTGTGTGTGTGTGTGTGTGTGTGTGTGTGTGTGTGTGTATGTGTGTGGGGGGGTGGTGTGTGTGGGTGCGTGTGGGTACGGGTGTGGGTGGGTGTGGGTGTGGGTGTGGGTGGGTGAGGGTGTGTGTGGGTGTGGGTGTGTGGGTGTGGGTGGGTGTGGGTGAGTGTGGGTGTGTGGGCGTGGGTGTGGGTGTGGGTGTGGGTGTGGGTGTGGATGTGGGTGTGGGTGTGGGTGTGGGTGGGTGGGTGTGGGTGTGGGTGTGCGTGTGTGGTGTGGTGTGTGTGTGTGTATGTATTTAAGTCATGTCTGTCGAGCTCAGAATACCCTTGCAATAAGAAAAGAGACTGTGCATAGTCATTTGGCTTTTCAGCCCATGACCGGGCCTGCCAATGGTGTAGACCAGCGCAGTGAGTTGGATGCTGGCCGTGCTATTATTGTTTATATCGGCCTCGCATGGAGTAGGAAATAGCTCTGGCGTCATATCTACCTGTACAAGCATGATATTTCTTATAGCCAAGAAAAGGCAATCTCATCAAGTGGTGCGTCTTTACATGCGATCTTATACATCTCTGTAATCGATGTACATACTCGAATACACCACATGTACATACAATACATGCCCTGAATGACGGCTTGAACACAATGCATACTCTGCAAAAATAGCTTAAATACAAATCATGCCGTGCAAAAAAATTGCATACAATGCATACTCTTCAATGTATTTATATACTGAAACGCATCATATTTGCGTGCAATACATCTCTGCAATGCATAACATTTGCATACATTGCTTATCTGCGATACGTCTCTGCAATACGTTTCTGTAATACATTCCTACAAAGCATTTCTACCCCTTTAGCCGGAAATCACTAATAAATATTGTGACTTCGGAAAGATCCACTGAAAATGTGTCCCTTTTACAGAAATTTCTAAGATTTTGGACCGTCATCATGCGTGAAAGCGGTTTATGAAAAGTGATCTGTGAGCTGGTGATTAAAAACTCATCAGTGTTTTATTTTATCCATGCCCTACACTTTGCTTTTCGCATAAGTCTTACCACTTTCCAGCTCTAATTTATTTCAGAAAATAGGCAGTCGTACTGAAAAGGGAACAGGACACTTATTGTTTGCAAGAATGCGGGCATTATACGCCTGTTTATTTTCAGATACTGTCGTACATGTACTTACCAAGACGTGCGGAGACTTTCCTATCATTTCAAACTGCAGTTATTTCGAGACGAAAACTACTCATGTACTGAAATATGTACTGTAAATATATACTGAAAAGCTTGCTGTAATAAACAGTTTTTCACAAGGCATTCAATAAACACTTTCAACACGAAAAGCAAAACAAAAAGTTTCAGCCTGCTCAGAGTCGAAATTTAGAAAAGTTGCAAGTGAGCACACGGGCAATATATGTTTGATTACGTTATATAAATTTGCGTTTCTTTTCGGAGCAATCCGTGTTGAGTCCCCATTTCTCAGAATCGATCAAATGTAACCTGCCTGAATGGGTGGCGGTTTGAAGGATTTGGAACGCTGTGTTTTCTTTTTTAAGAGCCCACGTCACTCAAGCACACAACAACTGGAGGAATGCCTTCATAAAATAAATGGACAGCAAACAGTGACGAGGCAGCCTGTCATCGAACGTCCTAACGGGGTAATTGTCAAGCTCTAAATTAGCCTAGTTAGTCTTTGGTAACGTAGTCACCGGGAAACATGTCAATGGTTTGGACAACACTTAATTGCTCGAATCTGACATGATTATTAAACCTCCTTACATGCTGCCTGCTAGCGTTTTGGAGATACAGCGAGTATTAATATGACATAAAATGTGATAGTAATGCATTGATCATTTGCATCATACATAACACACCCATAAGTCATATTCAGGTATTTGGGGATGCATGTTATTAACGCCTGCTCCCACTGTCCCGCACTGCCCCTTGGCTTCAATGGACAGTGCAACTCACCCTCCGAGTACTCTTTCACGTGACGTCCACCACTCGCCAGCGTCGCCGTCACGTGACGTCCACCACCCGCCAGCGGCGCCGTCACGTGACGTCCACCACCCGCCAGCGGCGCCGTCACGGGGTCTTCGCCTGCCCCCGGGGATGCGCCGACCAGCAGCAGACCAGTCAGCAGCAGCAGGACGCGTCTCCGCCCGTCTCCGTGCACCATCTCCGTCTCGGCGGAGGGCCGCCGGTGGTCGCTGGACGGGACTGTCTCTTGTCGCCTGGGTCGACGGAGACCACCCAGGCGGCCGTAACGGTCCGGCCCGGCGCCTCGCTACGACTCGAAGCCGGCCGACGGAAGGAAGCCGGCCGCCACGAAACGGCTGCCAACGGAAGCCGTCGCACGATGAAGGAGGCGGGTTTGAAGTTGGAAAGAGGTTCTCATGTGGCAGTGAGCAGGCGCGGAACCAGGGAGAGTCCTGGAGTTTCAGCCTGTTTCAACTTTTGTTGGTCACATTGTTAGACATGTGGCGATGCATGGACGCTAACGACTCGAAACCATCCTCTAATCCGCTAAACCATCCGCAGTTACCCACTCGGCTGGGTCACTGCACGAAGGGCGACATGCACCCTGCGACACGCGATGCCGACAGATGACAGGCGACATATGCCAGGCGACATCAACAGGAAAAATTTGCGGGTCCGACGCGCAGCATTCGTTTGTTTCCGACATTAAGAGGAAATACGTGACGGACTGAAGCTGTGTACAGTTACTGGCACGCTTATGGTGTGTCCATACTTCCTGCAGCCTCTCTCATAAAGACAGTCACATTGCAGATCACACACACATTGCAGTCACCTGGACAGATTGGTATGCGATTCACTACACGCTTCGTCGCAACGTGTTGCAATGCCAGTTCCCACTGAAGTATGTTGGCAGCACAACCGCTATACGACGGGCAGCACAAAATGGCCGACAAAACCCCTCGACGACCCCATGCTCCAAACCTATGGCACCGATTGACACGAAACCTTCATGGTTCGATGTCGCTTGGCCAATGACCTATCCTTTCCGAGGCATGATAACCTTGAGTCAGGGTGAAAATCCACGAAACAATTCAACAAAAAGACCGGAAAAATCGATTTGCAGACAAGCCTATGCCCCGGGCCTATTGAGCTGTTTGGCATGAAATATTTCCAAGCCGATGCGCCGTAGCCGATTTCTTGTCTTTCTTTAAATGGTGACCTTGGGTCAGGTCCAAAATTACAAAAACGCCAAAAGCAACAAAATCGACTGCAGACAACACATGCTCCGAATCAATTGCACTGATGGAACCAAGCCTTCCCCATTTCATGCCGTTTGGTTAATTATCTATTCTTTCCAGACAATGGTGACCTTAGGTAGGCTCAAAGGTCAAAATACCCAAAACCATCAGAAGTTAGCTTCCAGACAACCCCATGCTCTGAGCCCATGAGATTGAGTGACACCAAACCTTCCCCAATCGATGTGCTTTAGCTGGCACCCCATTATTTCCAGAACATGGTGACCTGTGTTCAAGTCAAAGGCCACCAAAAACGTCCGAAACCACTAGAAACTAGTTTGCAGATGACCCTATGTTCCGAGCTCATGGGGACTATCGCCACAAAATCTGTACTAATCAATGTGTCACGGCCGATACCTGTGTTTTCTAAGACATTGTGACCTTGAGTCAGGTCAAAGGGCCGAAAAAGCCCGAAAGACCAGAAATTAGTTTGTAGACAACCCCATACACCGAGCCTATGGAACACGTTATTGCCAAACCTTTACTATCCGGTGCCGCTTAGTGGATAATTTGTATTTTCAGAACAGCTGACATTAGGCCAGGTCAAAGGTCACCAAACATGTCTCAAACCACCAAAAGTTAGGTAGTAAAAAAGTCAAGTCGTCGGGCCTCCAGGCGATCAAGAACGGTCACAAGCAAAAGTGAGGCGCCCATAAGCGGTCAAAACAAGTTTGTTATCTGAAATGTGAAATGTGTCCGATCTGTCATTTCAGGTAACGAGGGTAACACCATAATTCCTTATTGCCAGTACAAAGAGTGGCATCGAATAAGTATTCAATTATCCGGCATAGCGTCAGATCGATAGTGTCAACTGTTATATCTCCCAGTAGATACCCACCTGTCTGATGTAACTTGTGCATTAGCCTCAACATTGGGTATCAATGTTATGTGAAGGGCTAATGCAGTTGGCTACAGCCTTATCAGGAAATCATTTGCAATGCTGTATCTTAAAAACTTAAATACCTAACTATCCCAACATTGGCACTACCTAAACTCCGATCATGCACTTGGGTGGCTTATTTTTGCGCACCTAATTTGTCGAAGTTAATCAGCGTGTTACCTGGCGAAAGCTCACGACTGATCCAAACCCCACATCCCACTGAGATTCACAGCCTGCGGGCTGCCAAGCTAAACGCCCTCACCAAGTGACATATGACAGTTGCCAAATCGCCTGTTTGTCCAAGCTGTCTCTGTCATATCTTGTGCGATGATAGGCCAATGAGCTACCGGCCGCTGGCTGTCGCCAGCGCCGTCACCGCTGAACCGTCTTCCGTCCGTCGTTCCAGGCCGTCTTCTGAACTACGACTTACAGACGGCGCTGTTCACGCAGAAATTTGGCTGCAAGAGCAGGCGTGCGTGGAGGCTGTCACCGGCGCGGCAGGCAGAAACATTACAGACCTGTCGCTGGCCGACGCGCCTCTGGCGGCGATGTCGGGTCGCTAGCGATCCGACATCCACACCAGCTTTCTTTGCCGTTTTGCACCTCTTGCAGTTAGAACCACCTCACGTACGGATGATTTATGGCCATTGCAGCTCCCGAACATGAAGATAATTGTATTTTCCGAGCCAGGCCGAGAATCGTTTAAAAACCGATTTCCCTAAGCTGAAACCACGAAAGTTCACGTTGAGCACATCGACCGTAGTTGCTTCAATGTATGTGACCTGTCTGTCTTCGCCCAGATTTTCGCGCTTTCTGCAGGGCTAGGTCGCCAGCGTGGCTGCATCGCTCCTGCTCCTCTAATTGACCTTGCCGAACCTCGTTTTGCCGGTCGCACTCGTTAGCTGAGGGCTCAGGCGAAGATCAGTCTGTCCTTCTCGAAAACTTGACCTTCCAGCTTATTAATTTTGGTTGCCAGCTGTTCCAGCTCACCATGCACTTAATCATGATTCAATGGAACGATGCACATGGCTTTTATTGTCACTTAGAACATCTGCTTTATGTCCGAAAGGTCAGATTCGTTGTACTGTGGCGAGCTGCTACGCTTCCCTTTACGTCCCATTGGCTTCCACATGCATTCATCGCTGTCCCTTACGAAACAACTCGCTTTTCTCTGTCCTGCGCTTCTTGTCAAGGGTCAACGCAGCTGGAGCCTCGCAGCATCTCTTTTGCGTTGCCTATTATCCGGCTCGGAGGCCGACATATTGTCAATGGCAGCAGGGAGCTACTGTGCAGGCACTCAGTCAAAGCACCGTCATTCAGTTATTGCCTCTTCTCATTACCAGTCCCCGCCGCCGGCCGACCAATCAACGTGGGTCGTGGCGTGGGTCGCAGCGCGCCAGCGCGGAATCAGCCAGTCCCGGCGGCCGCCAGGCTGCGCTGTTTCAATCAAATCATATTACTTAATTGTACGCTTCTGTGAGGGTCCTAACTTAGACTGATATGAAAAATATTTATGTAATGATCTGAGCTACATACAATGCATGATATGTACAAAAAAGCATGACGGCATGTGACAAATTGATAACATTAAGCATATGGTATGAACTTCTCATCTGTAAGACTATTATGATGTTTTGTTCTTGTTTGACACGATACAATTTCCGATTGTGCTCTGATGAAGCTAACCTCATAGCACATTTGTATTCGTATTTTTATTCGTTGGTCTGCCAGATGCCCTTCGGAAGAGCATCATTATTTCATTTCGTTCTACCATGGCTAGGCTTTCGTCAGGCCTGCGCACAGGAATGTTGGAAACCGGAAATGCGCACGGAAGCCATGTTGGAGTTCTGCATGACTTGGCAAACTTTTCAGTACATTCTGAGGACCTGGTTGTTGTCGTCCCTGAAAATTCAAAATATTCTTGATATGGAGGAGCGCTAGTCTGAGGCTCATGAAACACGCATAACAATGAAATTGGAAATCAGTCCTGACTTAGGCAAACTTCCTGTTTCTTAAGGAAAAGCTTTCGGCCTTGGACCTTCCTCAAGTCTGAGCATTGGAAAAACCTACTGTCAAAAAATCGAGTTCGCTCACACAAAAAGATGCACTGCTATCGATAATGGATAATCGCTAACGAAGATTTTGTAGCTCATTTACACGCATGCAGGCGGGGGTAAATTACCCACACAAACGCGTTTTCCTATACTTTCCGAACGGTGCTGTGAAGTCGCGCAAAAATTATAAAAGCTGTAGACAATTGAACAGTTAGTCTTTTGAGACAGCACTTGAATATATCTCGTGAGTTCGTTGGGCTACAGTAAGGCAAAATGGGGCCACGGCTGTCTGCGGTGGCAACTTCCAGGGAATCGTTTAATCTTTTGAGACAATGGAGTGTTAGACAAAGTTGTAAAAATCTGAGATGGTTCTTAGGCAAGAACATGAATGAAATTAAGATCCAGACCCTGGGTCAGGTATGAAGGTCAGAGATGAAACGAAGTTTCTTTATTGCTGGAAAAGTTACTTTGTGAGGCAGTTTTGACAATGATTTTGAACTCCTCGATCACAAGTACAAAATATTCCTAAATTTTACCTTAAGAAGGCTAAATTAGGTCAATGATCTAACATGACATCAGCCAACCTTTTGCGCTTAGGAACATGCCGCTTATCGTAGGTCTTGCCGCTAACTTTTAGTTAAAACATCAAAACAACCAACAAGGTTTTTAGCCACCTTGACTTGGTATGCCTCAAAGCAAGTTACTGATCTGATGTAAACAGCAGTGATCATTTGCCTGAAAAACACATCTGGGTTAACAGTGGTTGCATGGGGAGGTCCCGTGGGCGTCTCGGACACCAATATGGTGATTGACTTTGTTTGACCTTTTCTGATCCAAGTTAATCAAGATTTGACACAAGTGAATTCATGTGAGCCCTACCTACCCCGTGAGATCAGTGTCTATATTTTTCAGTTTTTGAAATATCATCCGGTCAAATTGATCGCCATCCCACCCCAACGCCCAACGCCCACCCCAACGCCCAACGCCCACCCCAACGTATCCAAACGGCCACCGGGTACGTGTAAAATCAGCGAGAAGATGACGCACTGGCTGTTTATGCAAAAGCATGATCCAGGTTCAGGTTAATTCAGGTCCACTAAGACATAATTCACCAGTCAATCACAACCAAGATCTGGCTTCATCACAGCATGTAATAATAACTTCATGAACTATAATCCATGCTGTTTACCTTCACGCATTGCACTATGAGCCATTGCCGTAGTTTGGTCCAATGCAATATGCAGGTCCTAAAATCCGAAAGTAGCTATCACGCCATGCATTCTTGAATGCATCTACCAAAAGTTTGACATGGAGAGAGTTGGCCATGATATTTGTGCCCGGATGACTTCGTTGAGGATGATTTCAATAGGTGTGTGTTTGGTTCTGTTTTTGGATCACGAGGATGTTCGTTGATACGCAATTCTTCGTAGATAAAAAGACGCGGTCAACCTCAAAATGACTGAGTCTCAGCTTACCCGAGAAATAAAACCTGTCCTTAACACCCAAACGTCTTCATAGGAAATCCTCGGGCCACCATCGTATGGTTCGCAGAAGACGTTTCGAAGTATTCATTCAACAATCGTGTGATGGTTACTTAAAGAGTTATGGTTGCATGTTGGATTGATTAGTGAATTATGTGTGAATGGGGCGTATGAATTGTAGTGAAAGAACTTGTTACTGTATGCCGCTATTTGAGACAATCACGGCTATTAGTGACTGTCCAGTATGTCTGTGGTTGCGCATTGATGAAAGTATATTATGT
Source organism: Pollicipes pollicipes (assembly GCF_011947565.3). Classification (NCBI taxonomy): domain Eukaryota; kingdom Metazoa; phylum Arthropoda; class Thecostraca; order Pollicipedomorpha; family Pollicipedidae; genus Pollicipes; species Pollicipes pollicipes. The sequence continues at coordinate 33,596,787 of NW_023596297.1, read as the reverse complement.
ACAGTATTCAAGCATCTATGTGAGCAGCCGGTATGATATCTCAAGTGCAGCTTTTCCTATTTTATTACTTTATGCGATCATTCGTGCTATTTCTTGGACGTGTTCATGCACCCCGTTAATCACGATCATAGCTTTGCAGTGCGCATAAAAACTTACCATCACATGATAAGGAGGCCGATGATTGCACGGCCATCGATCTTATTCATCATGGAGCATCTCTTGTTTTAACTTTGACTATGTTAGTTCGCTGAAATGCTGCAGAGGGCGGATATTAGGGCATCTTAACTTAAAAGCCGGAACCAAAGGAGCTCCGTTTCAACAGCAGTTCCGGCACCATAAGAGCTCAGCTTCAACAGCATTTCAAAGATGATCATCATCAAGTATGAAATCTGCTTGCATCCATGTGAGCAAAAGATGCTGTGTGATGCTGAGGTTTGGACATGTCCTGTAACGACTATCACTGCTGTGACATATTCTGTACTTATTTTTTCACTTTCTTTCAGAATAAACATGTTTATTATGTTTTGCTACGTTCCTGGAATGCTGTCCAGTATATGCTTCAATGGTCATGGGGAAGAGAAATAGAGACGGCTTGCTATTCCTCAGGCACACAGAATAAACATGTCATGTAATATGCATTCCAGCAATCTTTGTTTGCCGGTGGTTGCAGGCTTCCTATGCATGCATAATGGAATGTTTTCCGACCTGACCGTCTCTGACGCGTTGAGAAAGTAAATAATGGGTCGTTGACCCGGGCGGAAAGCGGTCTTGTGTAGTTTTTCTGCCCAGCTAACCCTAATCAAAAACGAACGCTCAGTGTGCGGAACCTTCCGTTGGGAGCTTCTCGTGAGCATGAAATGTTTGCATTTGTCCGGGGTTAATATTACGAAACAAACGCCTAGAAGCAAAGCAAGCCCTAGTCAAATATGCTTGGTCCCTAGCCACAGCGTATTCTTGACTTAAATAACGAAATCGGGGGAGCTTTTCCCCAAAGCAAATTCGTGAAAGCTAAGGGAATCAGACTTCCTGCAGAACCGCTCCTCAACCGTCTGGAATTTTGACGTGAATCAGTACATGTACTGAATGAAAACGAAAAGGGACCAGTGCCGTTTCGCTTTGATCCAGGAGGCTGCGACCGGTGTGCCAACATAATAATAGACATTACAACTTTTACAACCCTGCCAACGAAAAACCAACAGTCGAAGCACTCAACAACCGAGTACAGAAACCCGGCACCTAAAACACAACGACCCGTTCGGGGTTCACTTTCCAGTGGTAGATCTTACCTCAGGTGCCTGAAAAGCAGACGGGCCTCTGGTGACCAGTTGGAGTTCGGCGGTCGGCGCCGCAGGCCCGCCTGCACGCATGCCGTGTCGGCACAGGCCTGGGCGGCCAGCCACAGCTCCAGCCCCTGCCACCAGGCCTCCTCGACGTCCTGCAGCCGCCTCAGGGGGCCGCAGCCTTCAGGAGCGCTCACCTGGCGGCGACGCCGCCCCGCCGGGCGTTGAAACATGACATTGTTCACGTTGTTGTCGTTGTTGTTGTTGCTGGCTGCGTTCACGTTGTTGTCGTTGTTGTTATTGTTATTATTATTGTTATTGTTGTTATTGTTGTTGTTATTGACGTTGTTGGCGATGTTTATTGCTGCGCTTGTGGCTGCCAAGCCGAAGTTCAGAAACGTGAAGGTGGATATTTGTCCCGAATCTGGACAGTACTCGGGCTCCGCTGAGTCGGTAAAGTTTGCCGGAGCAGCATACACCATCCAGGACCTGCCAGAGAAATACAGATGACATCTCTTTCCAGCCTAAGCCAGTGCATGGCAAAATATCGTCAAAAGAAAGTGTACCAATCTTAAGTAAAGCTGATCAAAAAGTTAAGACACGACCACAACGAACTGCCGTGATTTTGATCACGGATCGTTGATCTACAAAGGCATAGTTACACGCTGATCCCTGCATGCGGGGCAGCCATATATAAACAGTGTCACTTATAAAATGATAGGAACGAAACTTTCGGTGAGTTTAACTTCTTGTAAAGAACATAAACTTACCTAAAAATGTACGAAACTTTTGGGATATCAACATTCACACAATTTACATCATCGGTGTTGTCGCAAACCTCCGCAGGGTGTGGCGGGAAAGGCGCCAGAATCAGCTTACTGGCATGCAATCACGCAAAAATGCGGCACGGAAACCCAAATATTTGTTAATGAAATGCTGCCCACTGACTAAACGTGAACTTTCATGTCGGGAAAAAGTGTCCAGCCATCCAAACCCATATCACTGAGCGGCCGTAACGGCGCAGTGACTTAGCCGCTTCCGCAACAGCATCTCACCCGGCGGAGAGTCGCACGAGGCCCACCACGAGCGCCGTCCACAGAGCCGCGCGCCGCTCCCGCGCCGGCATCGGCAACGACTGCGGCGGGCGGCGGCTGGCGTGGGGTGGGCGCTGACCCGTGACCCGACCGCTGGTCCGGGCCGTTGGCGGTCGGCGGCCGCCGCAGCAGCGCCGCCAGTACGCGTCACGAAGCACCCACAGCCAGCTCGTCGTTCAGGTACGGACATGCCAGGGGCGCTGGGGCTCGGACTTGTACTCGGCTGGGCGCTGATCGTCCGCGGATCGGTGATGGGTCGCGGGGAGCGCGCGGTGGTAGAAGCGGTTGCCGCAAGTGATGGGCTCGGAAAGGTGGGACTTGACGCCCGGACACCACTTGCGCCGGAAGCCTTGGTGCTGGTGCTGCCGGCGAGTGGTGAGCGTCGACAGCTGCCTCCAGTGCTCTCCACGACGGCGCCGTACCCCAGCGACGGACGGCATTCAGCTTCGGCCGCAGTGGTTGTCCCGGACCACCCAGCCATCCCTGGACCTGGGAACGATGGCATGTCTGGCATGGTGGCAGCAGATTTTCCTTCCAGCGAGAGGCCGTCGCGTCGCTCAACCTCCAGCGTCTTGCGTGCTCAGATACAGAGCATCCTCTCCCAGCTACTGAAGGCGCATCTGACCAAGCTGGCGGGCATGCAGCGGGAGTACGCGGCGGCGCTCGGCCGGCGGCGGTCGGCCGAAGCCAAGTCGCGGCGCCGGAGGGGCGCAGACAACTCTGGCGCCGTTATGTACCTGCCGGTGGGCGGCGGCAGCAGCGGTGCGGGCAAGAAGTGCCCGACGGCCGCCGACGCCGCCGCCTCCAGCATCTCGCAGATGGCCTTCCTCTCGCTCATACTCGCCGTCTTCAACGTGGTCGCCAATATCTCCAATAACATTAACAACAACAATAACAACAACAATAACAACAACGACAACAACGTGAGCAGTTCCAACACCAACCTCAGCTCCAACAACAACAACGCCAACCAGATCAACGTGCAGCTGCCGCCGCCGGTGCCGGGGCGCCGACGCCGCTCGGCCGAGATCGCCGACTCCACCCGGCGCCTGGCCGCCCGCACCGTCCTCGCCGTTCTCCTGAGGACGCTGTCCTCGCGGCGCGGCTCGCTCCTCTGTGCCGTCTCGGACACCCTCTGCGCGCTGGGCGGCGATGACGTCACGCGACTCATCAGGTGTGTTCGCCGCGGCGCTGTTCGGACCACGCGCACGCGCTGACGGTCAGCGGCCCGGGGCGGCGGCTAGCCTCACAACATCCCACGCCGGTGCCGGAGCCACGACGGCGACCGTCGGCGGAGTTTCCTCGCCTCCCTCCCTCCCGGGTCTCGGCTTGATATACGCATGCGGGTAAATTTTGTGAAGTGAAAATGTACGACCGGCCTGGTTTCCCGGCAGCATAGCATTAAAATGAGCGTTGCGTCCGCGGATATTTGGCATGGTTTTCTTGGTTGCATTATTAATTATTTTGTTAGCGTCGAACGAAATGTTTTTCCGGAATGGTTCTCAATTTGTCTGCGTCAACTTGTTGCATAGAAATAGCATGTGTAGATTGGCTGCCTTCAGCCCTTCAGTAGCTTCTCTTAATTTTAAGACGCTAGGCTATCAAAAGCCAGAGCAGGCATTATTGCTATGGGTCAAGCATTGATTCTTGTACACCTATGCTCAAACTGCACTTTCTCACCGAGCTTAGGTAGCTCGACATGTCAGTTCGTAGCGCCTGCTTTTCATCGATCAATGGCATATCAAGACCGTAAATCACTTGGATTTCCGCCGTCCTCAATCGCACCAGCTCGCTAATCACGCCTCAACCAATGATCTGTAATGGCCATGTGTAATGTAATGACCTGTAATGCCCACGCGGAGAACAGCGTCCGTGCTCACACTAACCCGATACAGCTATCCTGTTGAGCAGCCAAGCAGCCAGCCTGCACGGCCACGCGAACAACAGCGTTCGTGCTCACACTAATCCGATTTAATTATCCTGTTAAGCAGCCAAGCGGCCAGCCCGTATGGCCACGCGAAGAGCAGCGTCCGTGCTCACACTAGCCCGATACAATTATCCTGTTAAGCAGCCAAGCAGATGAACGTCCAAGCGTCTTGCACCCGCAAAATAGCAGACTCGCTCACCACCATATGAAACGTCACCAGCCGTTTCGCTTTGAAAGTGGATGCATGCTTTCTGTTTGGGCCAACACTCACTCTTTTCCAGCCATAGGTTCTGTGCGCGCCATGGTGGCAGTGTCTTCGCCAACGCTGCAATTGCAGTGGAAAAGGGGTTGACGCATCCATATTTCAGGCACGGAGTGAAATATATGTTCCCGGTGGAGATCAGCAGCCCTGATGGAGCCAAATGCTTCTCGGCACTGTCGGCCTGCATGTAGCGTGATGATCAGGTAAGGTATGTGGATAGAAGAGCGGTCAAAGGTGACATCACCCCTGAGGCAGTGCATAGATATACTTTCCTGTTTTTTTTCTGTTTGCGGTGGTATCTAAAACTTGTCCATACCTCAACAGTTCGATGTTGGATTCTCACGTGTAAAAAGTAACAAAGCATGTTCAAAAATTCCTTCTACGAAAACATTTTCAACTCACCCGACTGAAATTCGCGTACTGTAACCTACGTCCACGCCATCACGCGTGAGAATCAGCATGGATTTCATGTCATAAGGTAATAGGAACATAGCTAATAAAGCAGTGCCGGGCGCCACGTTCAAGGTAAATGTTAACGTCTTAACACGCGCTCGGGCGGGGATCAAATTGAACCCCCCGAAGGTTTTTCCAGAATGTTTTCCGAGCGTCGCGGCGTAGCCGCGCCAAATTTCGCATAGCTGTGGACTATTAAATAGCGGATCGTTTGACGTAAAAAATTGTACGTACCTCGTAAGGTCGCTGACCTATAGCAGGTCAAAGTCAGGCCATGGTTTAAGCGAAAGCAATTTCAAGGGAATCGTCCGATCTGATACAATCAAGGAGCGTTTGACGAAGCCATGCATCTCTGAGATGCATTCTTAGGCACCACAAATATTGGATGAGCAAATTACGTTGACCTAAGATCAGATACGAAAGTCAGACCAAAGTCAAAATCAGCCTGATTTATTACTCTAGGGTTTGTTATATGGGATAGCTTGCGGTGCTCATTTCGAATTTATTGACAGCAGGAACCGCATTATACGTCTTCCATTGACTTCTTAGAGGTCAGAACATAATGCGTAGCAAAATCTGTGTCGCTTATTCAAATGCAAAACTCAGAGCAATCTTGTATGCTTTTGGCCACCATGACCTTTAAAAGGTCAAACAAGGTCACTGACCTCAAAGGGGCTTGTGACATTTTGCTTAGAAACAGTTACCTAGATTCTGGGGAACTCTAGAGACCAACCTGGAATTTGACACTGTTTGACCTTATTTTACCTGAAGGTCATGACCTAGAAAGCTCAAACTTTGACCTAAGTGAGTTCACATACAAGTCAAGATACCCTGTAAATTTGGTGTCTCTAGCTCTTTTAGTTCCCGAGATCTCAGGGCGGGGGTCAAATTGACCCCCAGCCCGAGCGAAGTGTATCTAGCCGGCCACCCGGGCGCGTGTTAAACACGAAACAACTTAACATGATTGACAACGCAACTTTAGACGTATGCCGACCGTATTCAAAGCCGTCAATTCCTAGTCCAAACTGCAATCGTAGCCGGGTTTAACAGCGTTATTGCCGAGGTTGACGGGTACAGCACGCTGAAGCTTCGTTCCGCGATTGATGAGTCGAAATCGTGATTTCCGTAAACCATGCCGTGCTGTTTGCACGTATCAGTGGGTTTGGCTGCTGAATGAGCCGGCTTAGCTGCATAAACTCAAGCGTTCAGTGATGCGCATCAACTCGTGTGGGCTCCGTGAGGAGCACTGATTTCAATCAGTCGACCCAGCTTCTATGTGCGACACCAAAGGGAAAGTATGCACCGTTTCGTTTGGAAATGCGTCCCGAGTCGCGCCCTCCCCTACGTCTTCACGTTGCAGCAGTCAGGCATTGGTGAAACTGACGGATCGCAATGCTCTCAAAAAAGGAATGTTGTCTGCAACCCCAAGCACTATCGGCCTATTTCTGCCTTCAGGCTGACGTGTGCTGCACTGCTCTTGCGCCTGGGCCTGCCGCCGTGCTCTGCTGCGAACAGCTCCAGAGAGCCGCGCACGGCAGCTGGCATGCCCGAGTCGCCGCCGCCGTCGGTGGTGACCGCAGGCCGCAGACTCTCCGGCTGGGTCACCGGCTCCAGTCCCACGCCACCGAGAGCGACCCACCGGCCGGCGGCGGCGCCCCCGTCTCCAGGGAGTGGTCAGCGGGCACTGCTCGCCACTCGGCTGAGGTCGCAGCTCTTCTCACTGCTGTACCGGCACATGCCAAGGCGCGGCGCGGTGGCGGCTCGTGCTCACCGCCCCGGCGCCGTCATGTACCTGCCTGTGGGGCAGCAGGGCCAGGAGGACCCCTGCGCGCCGGCACCCGGCACCAGCCTCGTCGCCGTGGCGCCGCTGGTCCTGCTCAGCCTCGTCGTGTCCGTTTTCGACGCCGTGGCCAACATTTCCAACAATATCAATAATAACAACAACAATAACAACAATAATAACAACAACAACTTGAATAACAACAACGAAAACCTGAATGCCAATATCAACAATGCCAACCAGATCAATATAATGAGACAGGCACCAGAATTCAGCTGGAAAGTACGGCTTGGGAAAGTGTTTCTTGGCGTGCTACGTACATTCCCTGAAAGTGTGCTTAGCGAGTCCATCTCTATCACCATGCCACGCTCTGAGAAAAAACCAGGACATAAAAAGGATATTCCTTGAAGTCTGGAGCTTCGGGCGAGAGGCCGGTCAAACGACGGCAGGCAAAACAAGTGAAGCACTACAAAACAAAACAAGTATCCGCATACAGAAGCTTCTGGTGAGTTCTGGGTACAGTCGTGGCCCTTGGCTATGTTCACAGATGCCTCAGAACTGATCCTGCCTTGCACCGGTGTTTCTACAGGTTTTTGCGCCGCAGTTCGCCTTCGTTGATGATCAGCGTGCGTTGATTATGTGACAGATACTGGTGGGCGTCGCTGCAACGGCAAAACCTCTCGTTATTGCCCCGCTAACGACACCCAATGGCGACCACCAAGCCGTGCCCGCCTGACACGGCATGGAACGAATGCGCTTAGGTATCCAAGCACGCTTCGTTATCTGGGTCTCGTGTATATTTACCCGAGTCCGGCGCAAACAGAGCGGCCAGCCAATACTTAGTGAGCCGACGCAGCAGTGCATTACGGTCGGCGCGGTTTTGTTCCGAGTGGGAGCGGATCGATGCATTCCCGTCCATGTGCCAAGCCCGTGTGACGCTGGTGCCGAGACAGGCGGCGCAGCGCTGTCGCTATGCTTCGCTGCCACTCCGAAACGATGAAGCGCTTCACGCTGTCGAAGGCATGCGGCCTAGATAAGACGAAAAGGTATCTTCTCAAAAATGGAGCGTGTTTGACAACATATTCAACAGCGATGTTGTTCTTGTTCTGCGTTGCCTAATACTTGACCCATGTGTTAGCAACAACGTATTCCATCAAGTTTTTGTGGTGAGGCATATGCACATTCTTATTTTGGACCGGGGTCTAGTATGAACAAAAGAATGAACAATTGATTGCTTATTTTGAGACGCTCATTTTGTTTAATTTATGAACGATCCATGCAACAGCATCCGTTAGTTCACAACCTTATGTGAACGATGAAACGAATAAAGCACATGGAACATTGTATTGTTGTCAAAAAAGTGAAGTAACATGATACGGGGACGCCGGTTGCCGCACCGCTCGAGCTAGTTGAAATAGAAATGAGTGCTATCACCATGTATGCGTGTATGGGACCGAAATGTATCCAAATGTAGACAGTCGGCCTTCCTGTCCCTTTCCAGATACATCGGTCTTATTGGTATACCATAACATCATTATGTCGTGACTTCAACCGACAGATGTTCACTGTTGTAAAGTGTCGCATCGGGATTCAACCGATAACGGTACTTGAACGGCGGCTGTCGCTCGACTTAGTCGAGCCCGGCAGTCGAAGTCGACGTAAGCGGCGAGTTTAAATTGTTCGCGTCCTTGGCGACGGTAAGCGCAGTCTTGCAAAAACACGTGCTTTGGGGGATGGTTATTGGTCGCGACAAGCTGTACACCCGACTGCGTCGTCTTCATGGTCTGGGCTTAGGCCTCAGAGTGCCCATTCGAGATTGGTCCTCAAAGAGTAGGCGCTGGCCGCCCCCGATCGATTACTAGCGGGACGTGGGACCACGCAGTATTGAGCTCGCGCAGTGTTTTGTAGACCGCGTGTTGTGACACTTCCTCTGCGCAGGTAGCTTTAGGTCCGTATCGTCCCGGGCTGCTGAGGACTGACACCAGTGCCTAAGCCAACCAGCAGCACTATGGGATCGGGCCGACGGTTCACGCTCACTTGTCAGCGCCCACACGGAGCTGGTCACCCGACGCCTTGCATTGTCCGCCGTCTCCTCCGTCAAGCAAAGCTTGTGTCATATTGCTGTGGCCCCGTGTTGACGGGATCAGGAGTTGCTTTCTTACAGCGCGCTTCAAATTTTTGGCAATTCGTTATAATTCTGAACGGCGAAAATGCCCTCTTTCGTTCGGTGTCGGCTACACACCTGCACGATTTTAATCATGGCTACAACAAAGACCCTTCAGAGGCTGCGCATTCTGGAACAGTGTGCGGCCTGTCGCGTGGTTCCCAGAATAGCTGTCTAAGGTTTCCTTGCTTCGACTGATCAAAGTTATCAATTATATGTTAAAACTGTCCGATGTGATCCCAGGGGTAATTTCAACTCCCCGAGGTGGGAGGGGGGGGGGGGAGGTTGGAAGTTGGCGAAATTCCCAGGTACAGGTAATAACGAGTTAAACAAGCTTGGTGCGTGGCCTCACTCGCAACAAAACCATCGTGCACTTCAGTAGCTGTAATACTAGTTCCATTGGTCAATATTTAACTCACGTTTTGGTCACTGGTCACACCACAGATAGAAGTAAGATGAGTGGAGACAAGCGCAAAGCGAGACGACTGTTATCAGATGTACCTTCCTTCATTTTCGATGTTTCGCAAGGTGTAGGATTCATTATTCTGGGAGGCAGGTGCGCAGACAGGGGGATACAGGGTGCACGTGCCCTCTCCTTAGGTTCCGAGGGCCCGAAGAGCCTGTCAGGATCGACCAGCAAGGGCCAAATTGGAGGACTCCGCGGGTCCGAAGGGCTGCCCAGATATCGCGTTAAGGGACCCCATCCCAGCGTGCCAGGACCCTCAGATGTTAGTATGGGGCCATTTTGTGTCGTTGGAAGGCCCCTGGGACAATGAGGCCCCTATGTCAGTCAGAGACCACCAACATCGAATTAATGGCCCGGTGTCAGCCCGAGGGGCACTTCCCAAATAGTGACAAAGTCTGAGCCTCCGAATGTCAGTCGAAAAATATCTACCTTTGGTCGGGCCAAGGAACCAACGTGGGTCTCCTGTGTCGATCAGGTAAGCCACAGTGGCGCACAAGGAACCCTGTACCGGCAAGAGACCCAGAGGTGGTCAGGGGCCCACTTGCTAGACAGTGACAGGGAGCGGAATTTGAATGTCAGGAGACCTCTTGCGTTGGTCGAGACCCCCTGACAATGACCTGATGTTTGAAAATGACGTAAAAAAGGGTCTTGTGTCATCAGGAGGCCCTAGTACCAAAAGTTGCCCGACCGCTTTGTTTCAGTAAGTAGGCCCAATAATATAAACTGGAATGCATGTGGCAACTGTAAACCCGGTGTATCCGTAAGGGATACCTTTGCGTCAGTGAGGGCTCTTGCATCGATATGGGGCTAATGCCTCCTGTGTAAGGAAGGGCGCCGATACATGATGTTTTCCCCTTCGAGGGGCTCCAGGTACACCAGCGCACCATGAGGCCCGCGTCGACAGAATTGCAGACATTGGCGTCACGGGGCTGGGATGGAAAGACGCTTCAGCCCTCGTCAGGGAAACGTAATGTGCCATTCAGTGTTCTACCCACTATCCCCTACCTTTCCCCAGTTCGGAAGAGGTGGGGGACCTTTTTCGTGTCTAATCCAAGGGGTCACTCATGGCACACACCTGTCTGCATGACTGTATAGAAAAAAAACGAAGAAAAATCGGAACACTCAAATGAAGAGAGCCAAACCCGGTGACCTTTTAGGGAAAGGAGGCTATTCACTAGGCCCTTAATCAAGTTCCGTGCCCCCCCCCCCCCCCCAGCTTACCAAGGCTCAGGCTGCCCCTATGCTGAGAGACATTGGATGGAGGTACCCGCGGATGCTGATTTGCATTCTTTTGGATCGACCACTGGTCCCCAATGTCCTTGCCTTGCCTCCTGATGCCTCCTTTTCTTCTCGGAGGCCAAGAATAGGAAGGACATTGAAAAAGTGGCTCAAAATGATATCAAATCGAAAGAAGATTTCTAGTAATTGTTCCGCAGGTAAAAGGAAAAAGAGAATGGCACTGCGATTTCTTGTCAACTTGAGTGCAACTGAATGAGCAAATTGCACTTCTATAGCTCGGCGTTCGCACCGTGTTTACTTGAGTTGATTTGTCTGTTTTTCCTATCTGCTGCATGTTTTTTAACTGAACGATTCATATCTCTTGTTGATTCTCGTCTACTTTTGTGCTACTGTCTGAGTGTTTTGGTTGCGTTATTTTGCCACGGCATCTAACCAGAAAATACAAACAAACCAGTCGAATATTTGCCCCCCAAAAAGTGGCCCAGTTATTTGCCATCTACATTTGGAACAGTCCTTGAAATGTGCTGACCTTCACGAGGACGTCGATATTCTTTGAAACAGTTCCCAAGCCCTGGCCATAGACACCAGCAGACCAAACTACTAGCGGTAATTATCCGGCAATGACCACCAAAACAGTACTAGTTGTGTCGAGCATTCGAACATACCCAACGCAAGTGATGCAGCGGAGCTTGCACCCCGCCTTGTGGCAACCAAGCCGGGATTTCCGTGGCAGACACTTACAGCCGCAAAAATGAACTCACGTTTCTCGCTGCCGAAGTCGTATGCGCCCAACAACGTCTGAAGTCACATAGAATCGACTTTACGTCGAACACGGAAACATGGTTTCGACGATCGACGCCGAACGAAATCGTAGTGAAGCCTAGCGACAACCTTTTTCGCTGAAACAGAGCAAGGAAACGTTTTAGACCACGGCTGCAGTTTCCTATTCTGTTTGGGGGGGGGGGGGGTACTCCAACTCCATAATGTTGAGAGGAAAGTGGGGTAAGTCGGGGAAGTAACATGCGTTTAGTGCTAGGTTTTCCCCACTCGCTCCCCCCCCCCCCTCCTTCCCCAATAATATTTTCGAAACTATGCTGCTATGCTGGAGGCTTAACGACCGGATACGCGAAAGGTTTTTCCACCAGATTGCTTCAGCGGCAGGTCTGTGACTTAGGGCCCGCTTCTGAAAAAGAACAAAGCCGGGGTTCACGATTTGCATTGGTCATAAGTCAATGAGGGACCCCCTGTGTCGGTCTGGGGAGCCAGAGTGCCTAACAAGGGCCCCGTTTTGACGAGGAGCCCAGAGTCAGCTTAAGGCAGTGTTTGCGGGGCTCGCAGAGGGGCCGAAGGGCCACTCAAGACCGACGATCCAGGGCCCGATTGGAGAGCACGATGGGCTGGCTGTGAGTCATCTGAAGGTCACATGGGGATCCGGCCCGCAGAGCCGGACCCTCCAATGTCAGTCAGAGGACCTCCTGTACCGATTGTGGGCACCGTGAGACAATGCCGGTCTCTATTTCGGTCATGGACCACCAACACCGAACGGTCGGCTCCGTGTCGGTCTGTGCCCTGTGGGCCCATTTTCTAAGCAGAGACATGGTCGGAACCCGCGATTTGCATTGGTCGGGAACCCTGAAGTAATCACGGCTTTTTGTCAGTCAGGGACCCGCAGTGCCTAACGGAAGGCCCAGTGTTGGCAAGAGGTCTGGAGTTGGTCATAAGAATATTTGTTGGACAAGGACAGGGGCGGAAGCACGAATGCCAGAGGCCTCTCGCGTGGGTCAGGGCTCTCTAATAATGCAAGTGTATACGACAGATTTTGATGAAAGTCCACAATACGACAATGGAAGGCCCTTTGTCAGTCAGAACCCCGGAACCAAACGGAGGGCTCTCCATCCGATTTTAGCCAGGGGCCGTTATGCCAAACTGTAGTCTCTATGCCAGTCATTGGACACCTGCGACGATAAGAAATCTTTTTGTATCTTTGAGGGCCCCGCGTAAATGCCCTGGTCAAGGCCCGTGTGATGTATCGCTATAAGGGTTTCCGTATCGACCAGAGGATCCCGCTCCTTTGTCAGCGGCATGACAGCCGACAGGCACTCCACGTTGCAACGGAATGGACCTCGCTGCTTCCGACCACGTCTGTGCTTGGGAAATGGGCCCCCAGGGCTCAGACCGACAAGGAGCCGACCGTTCGGTTTTGGTGGTTCATGGCCGAAAAAGAGTCTGGCAATTGCCCTGAGAGGGCGATTTTATGTGCCCTTTTGCTCTAACCACTGAGTCTTTGCCCGGAAAAAGGTAGGGGTTTCTTTGGTGTTCAATAGCGTGGAGCACAATGAGATCAGAAATGAAAAAGGCCAATACAAATTAAGTGTCCATCCTTGTTCAGAAGTGGCATGTTAAACAACTTACTGAGCCTGCATGCAAACAATATTAGGAGCAAGGATACCAAAATTCGGGGTTGCAGTTTCCATGAAGCCCAACGACGTTGGCCGCTGCAGCTTACACCGTGCGGCGGGCGCCCGGCGCACGAGAAAAGCCGTTGTGAAATAATGCTTCCAAAATTATTTTTAAAATCAATTCGTACCATTTAGAAATAAGACTGTGACGTATGTTTTGCTTGTAGAATTTTAAGGTTACGGTCTGAAGAGATAATCAGCGATAGAAACACGAACATAGAGATTCCACTTGTACTTGTGAGTGCTGTGAGTGTCAATCCGCTTCTATTACAGATCTACAAATGTCAGCGGTGGAACATCATCTCGGAGCACCTTCTGCATACCCAAATTGACATCATGAAGCGTCTGAAGACACTTCTTCCAGAAACACTGTCGTTTTCGTCTGTCCGTTGGCCACCGTTTAGTACTAAACACTGGGCCGACGCCGCACGGTCTGCGGAGACTGCAACGCCGGGTGTGGGGTTGTTTTAAGACGCGCGAGCGTGGCACGGCCAAAATGGCATTGTGTAATTATTCTTCTACTCATTCCTGAACAAAGATGAACAGTCTCAGACCAAAGCAGGCTGATGTCAATGCAGATTTATGACACGTTTACGACATCTGTACAGCTCCGAGCATTTCGGCACAGCTCCTGAGTGTTAGTAGCTAAAAAAGAGTCACTGAAACATTGTTAAACAAAAAACACCGGTGGTTTATTCTATGTAGTCAACTAGCATTTTTTTCTTCAGTTTATTGACCTCAAAATAAAACCAGAATTGTATCTCGCAATGCCACCTGGTTTCTGTTTCACTTAGTATTTCTAAATGAATATGTATGCTATTAAGCACGTTATAAGATATTATTATTATTTAGTTATTTGAGTGAATGTCATTTCATCTTAACATAAAATGTAAAATCGTGTCACTCGAAAACAAGAGGCCATATCTGACGACTTCTGTTTTGAGTACACTCTGCTTAGAGTGGGGCCTTTCGCTTTTAACAGGCTTTGTCAATCCCATGTCCCTCCCCAATAACCAAGACTTTTGCTGCAGCTCTGCGTGATTGAGCTCATTGAGCACCGAGTATGCGTAGGTTAGTGTAATCACGTGGCCAATGAAGAGCCAGCTCAGCTAGCAACGCTGTTACAATCAACCTGCGTTGCGCATGACGTTGAGATGACGGGTGAGATGAGATGACTTCACATAACAGTTCTCACACGTTCGAACGAAAGCGGATGAGGGTCATTTTCCCTTCAGAGGCACAACAGCTTGGAAATGTTCCTCTGAAGTACAGCAGGCTTGTGATTTGTGTGAACTGAAAGGGGCGGAGAACAGGTATTCTCAACAGGAGAGCACCAGCCTAAGCGTATTTGAAAAGGTTGAAGGTAATGTTCTTAGACTGTGCTCGGCATTAACATACAATTATTTAACATCAATTAGTTGGCATTATTATTACCTAAAATGCATATATTTATGGATGAAGTTTGAACGCGTGAAGAGCCTGCGTATCAACGTGTAGTAATAGCCCTATATGCTGTGGATACTGGACACCCTATTCTTGTGAACACATGAATAACTGCACAACAGCTTGCCTGATCACATGTTGGTAAATTATGCACATGCTTAGTTTTGTAGCATGCCAGAGAGCTGCCGCTGCACCCCTCAGCTTCACATAACAGGCGCCGTTATAAGCAGCTGATGCAACCTGAGAGACTACCATATGTGATTGCCCTGGCTATGCACATAAGCTTTACAAATACATACAAGTGTAGACCTTTGTATGCATATGTAATGGCTAGCCAGAACACAAAGGACGAAATCCGAGAAGTCTTTTGTACCTGGTCCTCATGATAACTTTCACGAATCCGCTCCCCACACATTTTGAGAAATCGGTACCCATGGAAGTGCCTGTCCTAAACTTCTGCTGACTAGTTGCACCATGCCGATAAGTGCTTGCCTATCTGGAGCTTTAGCAAGTAGTTTCGTCAAAACCATTACGTTCTCCAAAACGCTAGCCATTCAGTCTCAGAAAAACGGTCTCACGACTACGGGCATATAGTTGGTACAACATATAATGGATTATTCTGCCTACGGCTATGTTTGAATGAGGATACTGTTGTAATTCCCACCTAGCTGGCGGGTTACTCCCAGGTTTAGCTGGCTTATGGTATGTGATCCGTCTTTCTGGGATAAAACCGTCGTTATGGTTAATGAACCGTCACCATAGGAAAACTGCACCTGTTTCAAGGCCATCTAACGAGGTGGAACCGTCCGGTCTGACAAAATGGCAACATCGAGCTTGCACGAGAATAGAGGTAATTTAGAGGCAAGGCCTGCATGACATCAAGTACACCATATTTGATGACAGCAGTGGCACGGAAGCCTCTCAATTAGCCAGCTGACTGCTACACAACCAATTAGTTGGAATGGTGAGAATGTTTTGGTGGCGTGCGGCTGGCGGTTCCCGGTTGGACTGAGAAGAAATTATCCGTCATTTCGCTATTCGCACACATTTATGGAATGGACAGTGAGTCCCGGAACAGTTAGGCCCCATCAGAATGTACGACTTTTGCATGCAAGACTATATAGCCCAAGGATTACATGTCATGCGGCGTTTGTGATGTATTGCATTCCATGACCAGGCTTGCCCAAGGCTGGCTTGTCGTTAAATAGCCTTATTCTTGTCTATGCGTTTTGTACCTGGCGGCAGAGTTGAACAGCTCAACTTGCAGAATTCTCTCTACCTAAAGGCATGATTACATGAATATTTGCATTATTGGTTTGTAACAGCTCCCACTCCTGTCATCACAGTGACGGTGTAAGGTAAGTACAGTAAAACTGCATGATATGGGTTCTATGATGCTACAGTCAACAGTATTTTGTACTTCAAGGCTAGTATAGTTTTGCTTATGTGTATATTTACATTTGCCTATGTTTCTACCATTGCTACCACACCAATCAGATAAATAATTAATATGGTGCGTTGCCATCAAGCGTGAGTATGTTTACCAAGTATGTGTGCCACAATCATTATGTATACCTACAAACATGCACGCATATGCATAATAAAATACTCACAGGTCGAGCATTTTAAACGCTACCAATCGTTCAAAACAAACGGCACAGGAAGTCCCTCGGACAAGCCGTAGGCCATGGCCGGGGAGGGTGTCATCCGTATCGCTTAACACTACAGAAAAGTGGCAACATCGAGCTGCGTGGGAAAAGAGGTAGTTTGGAAGCAAGACCTGCATGACGTCAAGTACACCATATTTGATGACGTCAGTGGCATGGAAGCCTCTCAACTAGCCAGCTGACCGCTACACAACCCACTAGTTAGAATGGTGAAAATGTTTTAGTGGCGTGCGGCTGGCGGTTCCCGATTGGACCCTGAATAAATGGTCCACGGTTTTGTTATGTAAACACTTTTCTTGAAGGAGGACTGAATCTTGGAACAATTTAACTTCATCAGAATTTTATATTTGCTCGTGGGGTATACATAACTCGGGGTTATACGTCATGCGGCGTTTGTAGATAGATAGATACCCTTGGTCATGGCAACTGATGGCAACCCACGGATATGAGACGCCTAGCAAGCGCGATACGCGATGGGCTAAAACGCCGCATGACGTTTAACCCTTAGTTATATATACCCCACGGAAAACTGTAAAATTATGATGAGGTTAAACTGTTCCGAGATTCAATCTCCCTTCCAGAAGAGTGTTTTCGTGACAAAACCGTGGACCATTCATTCAGAGTCCAACCGGGAAGCACCACCCGCACGCCACCAAAACATACTCATCATTCAAACTAATGTGTTGTGCCGCAGTCAGCTGGCTAATTGAGAGACTTCCGCGCCCCTGACATCATCAGATATGGTGTACATGACGTCATGCAGGCTTTGTGTTCAAGCTACCTCTTTTCCCACGCAGCTCGATGTTGCCACTTTTCGATAGTTTTAAAGGATACGGATGACAGCCCCTGGCCTGCTTACAATCGAGCAACCACACTTTTTGCAAAGCGTAAGTAACGGCGGCTTACGTGGCTAAAGCTGATTTTTGGACACCCGTTACCGGACTTCTAGACACCTCTGGGCACTCATCATTCGTTACCGGACCACCGGGCACCCCTAGGCACTCGGCACTCGTTACCGCTGAGCAACCGGACTACCTGAAAGAGTCCATTTGACGACGAACAGTAAACGTATGCGACAACGTCCACTTGGTGGTTAAAATATAAAACGTATTGCATTATGCGGGCGTCGTAGTCTTCATGCTGCAGTCGATAGCAGTGGCTTGCCGCTATTTTCATGTATGACAACGCCAAAAACCCATCGACTACAAACACGCATATATTTTAGTAGTTTTTCACATCCATCTCCGAACCGCAACAAAACATTGACATCGCCACAACGTGGGTATACAACATCGAAGGTCGTGGAAGGCGAACGTCGCTTCCTATAGCCGCCCAGCATGGTGTACTTAGGACTCCGTGCCCGGGTGGAGTTTACAGAGCGATGCGAGTCTCATACATCAATGAGAACGTACGAGGCTTACTATGGCGGGAAGGATGCGACGTTACCCACAAAATGACGACACTCTGCGGACAGTTGCGCATGCGCACGAAGAACGTGGATGCATCAAGCGCTCGAAACAAACTCCTTTCGGTGGACCTCTCCACATGTCTCCCCATGTTGATGTGGGAGGGCTACCGAAATGGACCGTTCTTTACTAAGTACATTGTTGCGGGACGGCAATATAAGCAGGGCCATGAAAATATTGACTAGAATATCCGTTTGTAAAGACTGGTGAGATAACGGAGGCTATGTGCAATACATAGAGTGCTTCATTAGCGAATGTTGGGTCCTCAGCCACAATGGTTCGTAGGAAAATGTGTTAACGGGCAAGCCTAATGCAATCGATCGTGATTTTGTGACATTGCCTCGAGCTCAACCACAGAATGTGACCATAACCATTTTGGATACGGACGGCCAGCTATGTGGGCTCGTAATGTAGAGTGTAGTGCTAGGTAAACCTCAAATGATTATTTCTATAAGTGTCCATTGTTCCTATGCATGAGTGATTGTCTAACGAGCAGGTCGCCACACTGGTCCACACTTGTGCAAGCCTGCTCAGTGATACCCCCTCTAATGAATAGGTCAAGTCGTAACCATAATAACAAAGGCCTGATCCACGCCTGTCACTTGCGCGAATTGGCAGTTTGAGGGAGCAGCTTAGTTTTGACTAATCAACTGACTGAGATTTTATGCGTTTTAACACAAACTTTCGGCCAATAAACAGCACCTGAAGTTTATAATTGGCATTTCCCATATATCCTCATATCATATCATATAATATCCTTGGCAACGGATTGATGAGAAAGTGGCTTAAGTGTTCACATATGGGGGCTTGATCCCAATTTCCCATGCACATGAGTAATGCCATCTGTAAATATTTTGGGGAAGCACTTCTGTAACCATCTCATCCTCCACCGCATTTAAATTAGGACCATGGACTCCCTGCGACATAAATAATAAGTTATCATCCCAATAAGGAAAAATCCAAGGTTTCAAGCAGCAGCTTTGACGAGCAGCGTTGATTAACGCAGTTGTCTGACAGCGTTTATGATTTTGGATGCCTCGTACAATTATTGAAGCTGTGGTGTTGACCAACGGTTTTAATGCAAAAAGTATATTCTGTGAATACAATTATGAAATGATTGCAAAATGGGCCCCTGCTCACATCCATTTTGGTCATCGGGTAAAAATTCTGCAACACAATAAATCCCTAGCTGGGGACTGAGTCCTTAAGTGTCTTCAGTGTCTTCAGTTTTTTGGTGGTAGGACCCACGTCTCACCTTGTCTGAGCTGCACAAGAACACGTTGTCAGTTCGAAATGGGCAAAATGCCACACAAAACACACAAATAGCAAAGATACCAGCCTCCTAGCATTCAATATCCCTTACCCCAGTTAAAATAAGAACAGGAGGAACGAAGATCTAGCTTTAATAATCATTTGCTAACGCTCTATTAGACGTCAAACTTTCATCAAAAACCAGGAGAGGTGTGGTTTCCACAACAGTGTGGCCACAAGAAAGCAACTGCCTCAAATACTTTCGACGGCAGATAAATCTCTGCTGGTATTACGTATCAGCGGAGCTCTATTAAATTGAACGTGCGGTGCCGGCCGCCGCCAGAAACGACACAAACAATTTCCGGCCGTGGCAGCGCTCGTGAACTCGGTCTAGCCCGGAACTGCTGAGGCCACCACGTCGTCGGCCTTGCCGCTTCGGCTTATTGCGACTTTCCTCAAGCCAGGTGCCAGGCCCATTTGTTTGAGAAGGTCCGCTGGGACGGGTTTGAACAGCACGGGTGTTTACGCAGTTATTAGATTGTGTTTCAATATGTATGCATACAATTATGAATGGCCGTATTTCTCTTTTTGAAAGAAAAAATACAGTGTGAATACGTCTAGTGAATAGTCTACGGTGTGAATAGGCTTGTGACATCTGGTGTTTACATGTATGTAAATCATTTGTTGCTAGGTGGCAGTCCTTCATGCGAAATGCCACCCCGCAACATAACGCAGGAATTGTCCTGTTCAATTTAGTACTATATGCTGGGCATCAACCCACCCGGTGAACATCGAGCGCATGTCTTGTTTGGCTTTCATATCACCATCGACGACCACATTTTACAGTTTTGAGCTTCGGACTCATTTGCCAAAGCAGTGCAACGCCAGGACAGCTTCCTAATACCCAGCCAGGAAAGCAGAGCGTTCTCTTGTTCGGCTGGATAATAACGAAAGTGCACACCATTCAGAGAGGTCAGACAACATGACAGCGAACCCAGCAGCTGGCGAGGAGGGCAAACACTCCAGCGCCGGAGACGCGGGTCGAACATAGCTCCCGCGTCTCCTGCGTCGAACCCGCCGCCCTAGTGCCGACTGAACTTAACGGAAAACGACAGCCTTTCTCCAGCCCGCAGCGTGGTATCCATCGCGTACGCCGAACAGCTACGTAGGGTGGGTTCACTACGGCCAGCGGGTGACGGGATAAGGACCCACGCACACTGTTAGAGCAATCTGCCACTCAGGTTACAACACACGGAGCGGCCACAAGCGCAGCAGGTCCGCAGTGCACGCCGGAAAAGGAAGAGCAGCCACTGGAGAAGGAGAGAGTCGGTCCGCTCTGGACGCGCTGCCGCTCCGCAGTCCGGACACACCTGCGGCGGCAACTATGTGTCTTCTACCATTGTCAGACGCCTTAGCCCTCGAGCAAGCACTGCCGCACAGCACTGACACAGCTTCCGTGACGGGTCAGCTTCTACACGCGCGGCCCTGCGACAGCCGACGGCGCACCATTCCACGTCCCCCTTCTGAGTGCCACGTGCACAACGCGTCCCTGACACCAGCGGCCTATGCCGGGAGACACCTCGCCGGCGTTCCCTCCAGCCAACGCTGGCAGGTCAGCGCTGATCGCCGCGACCGCCGCGCGCGTCCCGTTCCAGCAGGGGCACCGTCACATGTGCGCCCTCTCGATCGCGACGGAGGACCGCCGC
>NW_023596297.1:33506677-33575130 GCF_011947565.3 Pollicipes pollicipes | reverse complement strand
ATGCCCTGGTCAAGGCCCGTGTGATGTATCGCTATAAGGGTTCCGTATCGACCAGAGGATCCCGCTCCTTTGTCAGCGGCATGACAGCCGACAGGCACTCCACGTGGCAACGGAATGGACCTCGCTGCTTCCGACCACGTCTGTGCTTGGGAAATGGGCCCCCAGGGCTCAGACCGACAAGGAGCCGACCGTTCGGTTTTGGTGGTTCATGGCCGCAAAAGAGTCTGGCAATTGCCCTGAGAGGGCGATTTTATGTGCCCTTTTGCTCTAACCACTGAGTCTTTGCCCGGAAAAAGGTAGGGGTTTCTTTGGTGTTCAATAGCGTGGAGCACAATGAGATCAGAAATGAAAAAGGCCAATACAAATTAAGTTGTCCATCCTTGTTCAGAAGTGGCATGTTAAACACTTACTGAGCCTGCATGCAAACAATATTAGGAGCAAGGATACCAAAATTCGGGGTTGCAGTTTCCATGAAGCCCAACGACGTTGGCCGCTGCGCTTACACCGTGCGGCGGGGCGCCCGGCGCACGAGAAAAGCCGTTGTGAAATAATGCTTCCAAATTATTTTTAAAATCAATTCGTACCATTTAGAAATAAGACTGTGACGTATGTTTTGCTTGTAGAATTTTAAGGTTGCGGTCTGAAGAGATAATCAGCGATAGAAACACGAACATAGAGATTCCACTTGTACTTGTGAGTGCTGTGAGTGTCAATCCGCTTCTATTACAGATCTACAAATGTCAGCGGTGGAACATCATCTCGGAGCACCTTCTGCATACCCAAATTGACATCATGAAGCGTCTGAAGACACTTCTTCCAGAAACACTGTCGTTTCGTCTGTCCGTTGGCCACCGTTTAGTACTAAACACTGGGCCGACGCCGCACGGTCTGCGGAGACTGCAACGCCGGGTGTGGGGTTGTTTTAAGACGCGCGAGCGTGGCACGGCCAAAATGGCATTGTGTAATTATTCTTCTACTCATTCCTGAACAAAGATGAACAGTCTCAGACCAAAGCAGGCTGATGTCAATGCAGATTTATGACACGTTTACGACATCTGTACAGCTCCGAGCATTTCGGCACAGCTCCTGAGTGTTAGTAGCTAAAAAAGAGTCACTGAAACATTGTTAAACAAAAAACACCGGTGGTTTATTCTATGTAGTCAACTAGCATTTTTTTTCTTCAGTTTATTGACCTCAAAATAAAACCAGAATTGTATCTCGCAATGCCACCTGGTTTCTGTTTCACTTAGTATTTCTAAATGAATATGTATGCTATTAAGCACGTTATAAAGATATTATTATTATTTAGTTATTTGAGTGAATGTCATTTCATCTTAACATAAAATGTAAAATCGTGTCACTCGAAACAAGAGGCCATATCTGACGACTTCTGTTTTGAGTACACTCTGCTTAGAGTGGGGCCTTTCGCTTTTAACAGGCTTTGTCAATCCCATGTCCCTCCCCAATAACCAAGACTTTTGCTGCAGCTCTGCGTGATTGAGCTCATTGAGCACCGAGTATGCGTAGGTTAGTGTAATCACGTGGCCAATGAAGAGCCAGCTCAGCTAGCAACGCTGTTACAATCAACCTGCGTTGCGCATGACGTTGAGATGACTGGTGAGATGAGATGACTTCACATAACAGTTCTCACACGTTCGAACGAAAGCGGATGAGGGTCATTTTCCCTTCAGAGGCACAACAGCTTGGAAATGTTCCTCTGAAGTACAGCAGGCTTGTGATTTGTGTGAACTGAAAGGGGCGGAGAACAGGTATTCTCAACAGGAGAGCACCAGCCTAAGCGTATTTGAAAAGGTTGAAGGTAATGTTCTTAGACTGTGCTCGGCATTAACATACAATTATTTAACATCAATTAGTTGGCATTATTATTACCTAAAATGCATATATTTATGGATGAAGTTTGAACGCGTGAAGAGCCTGCGTATCAACGTGTAGTAATAGCCCTATATGCTGTGGATACTGGACACCCTATTCTTGTGAACACATGAATAACTGCACAACAGCTTGCCTGATCACATGTTGGTAAATTATGCACATGCTTAGTTTTGTAGCATGC
Organism: Pollicipes pollicipes; assembly: GCF_011947565.3. Taxonomy (NCBI): domain Eukaryota; kingdom Metazoa; phylum Arthropoda; class Thecostraca; order Pollicipedomorpha; family Pollicipedidae; genus Pollicipes; species Pollicipes pollicipes. The sequence continues at coordinate 33,573,056 of NW_023596297.1, read as the reverse complement.
CAGAGAGCTGCCGCTGCACCCCTCAGCTTCACATAACAGGCGCCGTTATAAGCAGCTGATGCAACCTGAGAGACTACCATATGTGATTGCCCTGGCTATGCACATAAGCTTTACAAATACATACAAGTGTAGACCTTTGTATGCATATGTAATGGCTAGCCAGAACACAAAGGACGAAATCCGAGAAGTCTTTTGTACCTGGTCCTCATGATAACTTTCACGAATCCGCTCCCCACACATTTTGAGAAATCGGTACCCATGGAAGTGCCTGTCCTAAACTTCTGCTGACTAGTTGCACCATGCCGATAAGTGCTTGCCTATCTGGAGCTTTAGCAAGTAGTTTCGTCAAAACCATTACGTTCTCCAAAACGCTAGCCATTCAGTCTCAGAAAAACGGTCTCACGACTACGGGCATATAGTTGGTACAACATATAATGGATTATTCTGCCTACGGCTATGTTTGAATGAGGATACTGTTGTAATTCCCACCTAGCTGGCGGGTTACTCCCAGTTTAGCTGGCTTATGGTATGTGATCCGTCTTTCTGGGATAAAACCGTCGTTATGGTTAATGAACCGTCACCATAGGAAAACTGCACCTGTTTCAAGGCCATCTAACGAGGTGGAACCGTCCGGTCTGACAAAATGGCAACATCGAGCTTGCACGAGAATAGAGGTAATTTAGAGGCAAGGCCTGCATGACATCAAGTACACCATATTTGATGACAGCAGTGGCACGGAAGCCTCTCAATTAGCCAGCTGACTGCTACACAACCAATTAGTTGGAATGGTGAGAATGTTTTGGTGGCGTGCGGCTGGCGGTTCCCGGTTGGACTGAGAAGAAATTATCCGTCATTTCGCTATTCGCACACATTTATGGAATGGACAGTGAGTCCCGGAACAGTTAGGCCCCATCAGAATGTACGACTTTTGCATGCAAGACTATATAGCCCAAGGATTACATGTCATGCGGCGTTTGTGATGTATTGCATTCCATGACCAGGCTTGCCCAAGGCTGGCTTGTCGTTAAATAGCCTTATTCTTGTCTATGCGTTTTGTACCTGGCGGCAGAGTTGAACAGCTCAACTTGCAGAATTCTCTCTACCTAAAGGCATGATTACATGAATATTTGCATTATTGGTTTGTAACAGCTCCCACTCCTGTCATCACAGTGACGGTGTAAGGTAAGTACAGTAAAACTGCATGATATGGGTTCTATGATGCTACAGTCAACAGTATTTTGTACTTCAAGGCTAGTATAGTTTTGCTTATGTGTATATTTACATTTGCCTATGTTTCTACCATTGCTACCACACCAATCAGATAAATAATTAATATGGTGCGTTGCCATCAAGCGTGAGTATGTTTACCAAGTATGTGTGCCACAATCATTATGTATACCTACAAACATGCACGCATATGCATAATAAAATACTCACAGGTCGAGCATTTTAAACGCTACCAATCGTTCAAAACAAACGGCACAGGAAGTCCCTCGGACAAGCCGTAGCCATGGCCGGGGAGGGTGTCATCCGTATCGCTTAACACTACAGAAAAGTGGCAACATCGAGCTGCGTGGGAAAAGAGGTAGTTTGGAAGCAAGACCTGCATGACGTCAAGTACACCATATTTGATGACGTCAGTGGCATGGAAGCCTCTCAACTAGCCAGCTGACCGCTACACAACCCACTAGTTAGAATGGTGAAAATGTTTTAGTGGCGTGCGGCTGGCGGTTCCCGATTGGACCCTGAATAAATGGTCCACGGTTTTGTTATGTAAACACTTTTCTTGAAGGAGGACTGAATCTTGGAACAATTTAACTTCATCAGAATTTTATATTTGCTCGTGGGGTATACATAACTCGGGGTTATACGTCATGCGGCGTTTGTAGATAGATAGATACCCTTGGTCATGGCAACTGATGGCAACCCACGGATATGAGACGCCTAGCAAGCGCGATACGCGATGGGCTAAAACGCCGCATGACGTTTAACCCTTAGTTATATATACCCCACGGAAAACTGTAAAATTATGATGAGGTTAAACTGTTCCGAGATTCAATCTCCCTTCCAGAAGAGTGTTTTCGTGACAAAACCGTGGACCATTCATTCAGAGTCCAACCGGGAAGCACCACCCGCACGCCACCAAAACATACTCATCATTCAAACTAATGTGTTGTGCCGCAGTCAGCTGGCTAATTGAGAGACTTCCGCGCCCCTGACATCATCAGATATGGTGTACATGACGTCATGCAGGCTTTGTGTTCAAGCTACCTCTTTTCCCACGCAGCTCGATGTTGCCACTTTTCGATAGTTTTAAAGGATACGGATGACAGCCCCTGGCCTGCTTACAATCGAGCAACCACACTTTTTGCAAAGCGTAAGTAACGGCGGCTTACGTGGCTAAAGCTGATTTTTGGACACCCGTTACCGGACTTCTAGACACCTCTGGGCACTCATCATTCGTTACCGGACCACCGGGCACCCCTAGGCACTCGGCACTCGTTCCCGCTGAGCAACCGGACTACCTGAAAGAGTCCATTTGACGACGAACAGTAAACGTATGCGACAACGTCCACTTGGTGGTTAAAATGTAAAACGTATTGCATTATGCGGGCGTCGTAGTCTTCATGCCGCAGTCGATAGCAGTGGCTTGCCGCTATTTTCATGTATGACGACGCCAAAAACCCATCGACTACAAACACGCATATATTTTAGTAGTTTTTCACATCCATCTCCGAACCGCAACAAAACATTGACATCGCCACAACGTGGGTATACAACATCGAAGGTCGTGGAAGGCGAACGTCGCTTCCTATAGCCGCCCAGCATGGTGTACTTAGGACTCCGTGCCCGGGTGGGGTTTACAGAGCGATGCGAGTCTCATACATCAATGAGAACGTACGAGGCTTACTATGGCGGGAAGGATGCGACGTTACCCACAAAATGACGACACTCTGCGGACAGTTGCGCATGCGCACGAAGAACGTGGATGCATCAAGCGCTCGAAACAAACTCCTTTCGGTGGACCTCTCCACATGTCTCCCCATGTTGATGTGGGAGGGCTACCGAAATGGACCGTTCTTTACTAAGTACATTGTTGCGGGACGGCAATATAAGCAGGGCCATGAAAATATTGACTAGAATATCCGTTTGTAAAGACTGGTGAGATAACGGAGGCTATGTGCAATACATAGAGTGCTTCATTAGCGAATGTTGGGTCCTCAGCCACAATGGTTCGTAGGAAAATGTGTTAACGGGCAAGCCTAATGCAATCGATCGTGATTTTGTGACATTGCCTCGAGCTCAACCACAGAATGTGACCATAACCATTTTGGATACGGACGGCCAGCTATGTGGGCTCGTAATGTAGAGTGTAGTGCTAGGTAAACCTCAAATGATTATTTCTATAAGTGTCCATTGTTCCTATGCATGAGTGATTGTCTAACGAGCAGGTCGCCACACTGGTCCACACTTGTGCAAGCCTGCTCAGTGATACCCCCTCTAATGAATAGGTCAAGTCGTAACCATAATAACAAAGGCCTGATCCACGCCTGTCACTTGCGCGAATTGGCAGTTTGAGGGAGCAGCTTAGTTTTGACTAATCAACTGACTGAGATTTTATGCGTTTTAACACAAACTTTCGGCCAATAAACAGCACCTGAAGTTTATAATTGGCATTTCCCATATATCCTCATATCATATCATATAATATCCTTGGCAACGGATTGATGAGAAAGTGGCTTAAGTGTTCACATATGGGGGCTTGATCCCAATTTCCCATGCACATGAGTAATGCCATCTGTAAATATTTTGGGGAAGCACTTCTGTAACCATCTCATCCTCCACCGCATTTAAATTAGGACCATGGACTCCCTGCGACATAAATAATAAGTTATCATCCCAATAAGGAAAAATCCAAGGTTTCAAGCAGCAGCTTTGACGAGCAGCGTTGATTAACGCAGTTGTCTGACAGCGTTTATGATTTTGGATGCCTCGTACAATTATTGAAGCTGTGGTGTTGACCAACGGTTTTAATGCAAAAAGTATATTCTGTGAATACAATTATGAAATGATTGCAAAATGGGCCCCTGCTCACATCCATTTTGGTCATCGGGTAAAAATTCTGCAACACAATAAATCCCTAGCTGGGGACTGAGTCCTTAAGTGTCTTCAGTGTCTTCAGTTTTTTGGTGGTAGGACCCACGTCTCACCTTGTCTGAGCTGCACAAGAACACGTTGTCAGTTCGAAATGGGCAAAATGCCACACAAAACACACAAATAGCAAAGATACCAGCCTCCTAGCATTCAATATCCCTTACCCCAGTTAAAATAAGAACAGGAGGAACGAAGATCTAGCTTTAATAATCATTTGCTAACGCTCTATTAGACGTCAAACTTTCATCAAAAACCAGGAGAGGTGTGGTTTCCACAACAGTGTGGCCACAAGAAAGCAACTGCCTCAAATACTTTCGACGGCAGATAAATCTCTGCTGGTATTACGTATCAGCGGAGCTCTATTAAATTGAACGTGCGGTGCCGGCCGCCGCCAGAAACGACACAAACAATTTCCGGCCGTGGCAGCGCTCGTGAACTCGGTCTAGCCCGGAACTGCTGAGGCCACCACGTCGGCCTCGCCGCTTCGGCTTATTGCGACTTTCCTCAAGCCAGGTGCCAGGCCCATTTGTTTGAGAAGGTCCGCTGGGGCGGGTTTGAACAGCACGGGTGTTTACGCAGTTATTAGATTGTGTTTCAATATGCATGCATACTATTATGAATGGCCGTATTTCTCTTTCTGAAAGAAAAAATACAGTGTGAATACGTCTAGTGAATAGTCTACGGTGTGAATAGGCTTGTGACATCTGGTGTTTACATGTATGTAAATCATTTGTTGCTAGGTGGCAGTCCTTCATGCGAAATGCCACCCCGCAACATAACGCAGGAATTGTCCTGTTCAATTTAGTACTAAATGCTGGGCATCAACCCACCCGGTGAACATCGAGCGCATGTCTTGTTTGGCTTTCATATCACCATCGACGACCACATTTTACAGTTTTGAGCTTCGGACTCATTTGCCAAGGCAGTGCAACGCCAGGACAGCTTCCTAATACCCAGCCAGGAAAGCAGAGCGTTCTCTTGTTCGGCTGGATAATAACGAAAGTGCACACCATTCAGAGAGGTCAGACAACATGACAGCGAACCCAGCAGCTGGCGAGGAGGGCAAACACTCCAGCGCCGGAGACGCGGGTCGAACATAGCTCCCGCGTCTCCTGCGTCGAACCCGCCGCCCTAGTGCCGACTGAACTTAACGGAAAACGACAGCCTTTCTCCAGCCCGCAGCGTGGTATCCATCGCGTACGCCGAACAGCTACGTAGGGTGGGTTCACTACGGCCAGCGGGTGACGGGATAAGGACCCACGCACACTGTTAGAGCAATCTGCCACTCAGGTTACAACACACGGAGCGGCCACAAGCGCAGCAGGTCCGCAGTGCACGCCGGAAAACGGAAGAGCAGCCCCTGGAGAAGGAGAGAGTCGGTCCGCTCTGGACGCTGCCGCTCCGCAGTCCGGACACACCTGCGGCGGCAACTATGTGTCTTCTACCATTGTCCGACGCCTTAGCCCTCGAGCAGCACTGCCGCACAGCATTGACACAGCTTCCGTGACGGGTCAGCTTCACACGCGCGGCCCTGCGACAGCCGACGGCGCACCATTCCACGTCCCCTTCTGAGTGCCACGTGCACAACGCGTCCCTGACACCAGCGGCCTATGCCGGGAGACACCTCGCCGGCGTTCCCTCCAGCCAACGCTGGCAGGTCAGCGCTGATCGACGCGACCGCCGCGCGCGTCCCGTTCCAGCAGGGGCACCGTCACAGGTCGCCCTCTCGACGCGCGGCCGCCACTCGACCCTAGATGCGGGCCGCGGCCGGCGCCAGGTCGCTGCCGCCCGTGTTACACGAGAGTGAGCGCAGCGCCACGTGAGTGGTGGCGCGGTTCGGGTCGTGACGTGACGGCGCCTTGCGACAGCCGAAGGCGGCCAGGAACGCCTGTCGAAAGCCTACGTTCATGAAGCAGTAGGTGATGGGGTTGCAGCAAGAGGAGGTGTACGAGAGCAGGTGGAAGAAACTGATGCCGGCGCTGCCCAGGGCACGGTACACCGCCTCCTGGTTGAACAGGCTCAGCGTGTTCAAGACGTAGATGGGCGTCCAGCACACGAAGAACTCCAGCACGACCACGAACAGCATCTTGATGACGCGCCGCTTGCTGGCCAGTGACCTCTCAGCGTTGCTGTGGCGCAGACGCAGCGAGGGCGGCGCCGGTGACGGCTTCTTGCGCGACTGGCCCAACGTTGCCTTGGACGTGCTGCCGTTCAGCGCCGAGGGCGGCGGATCTGCCGGGAGGGAGCGTCGCGTCAGCGTCCAGGGCGACGCCACGTCTGGGGCGAGTGCCGCCGCGCGCGCCGACCGCGTCCAAGGCGACGCCACGTCTGGGGCGAGTGCCACCGCGCGCGCCGTCCGCGTCCAAGGCGACGCCACGTCTGGGGCGAGTGCCACCGTGCATTTTATGAAACGCAAGAAGAGCGTCAGGCGTTTCAAGTAGAGTCTGACTAAGCGGAGCACAGAGAAAGCTTGGCAAAGCCATTTTATGTACAAAGTCCAACTAAATAATCAATATCGTTTATTGTGCTTTCACCTCAGAGGATAGAACAAACTGCACTAACTCTTCATGTGAACGCCATGTGTTTCTCGGAGATTCAAAGTTAATGATACACTAGCCAACCATTAGTACACATATTACACATATAATTATATAAAAACCGGCTTGCACAGTAGTGGACAAGTGGTACAGACGGCCGGCTCTGCCTCAGTCATGTGTCAGGCACCTGGGTTTGGGCCCCACAGGCTGCTGGTTGTTGACCACGCAAATAATGGGTGGCAGAAGCAGTATGCTAAAATTGCCCACTTTGGTTGTAAAGCAATACCCTATGAGAATGAATATTTCAATATTTTTCCCCATATTTTATGTGGATTTCTCACCCCTACCTGAGGTTGTCTAACCACACCCACTCAACCCATATTTCCCTCTCAGAAGTTTGAAGATTTCATCTAAGGCTCCACGGGATCTGGACACCTACGGCTATATCCTGCCTCACCTGCATCTAAATCATGCTTATGCAGGCACAGAGCAAGAGCGCTAGGTACCTTCATGCCCGAGAGCCCCAGGCTCCAATCACATGCATGTATCAATTTTGGTTTGCTTACAAAATGCACTACAATCTACAGATATGTGCCAAATGCACGGATTTCACGCATCCCAATTTTCGGGGGCACACCACACAAACACCACACCAGCAAAGCAAAGCCAGGTAGAAACACCAGCAAAGCCTGGTAGAGAATTCTACTCCACGTACTCCTCCTTCCCGAAGGAGCTTGGCCACTAAATTGCACCATTCCCGAAATGTAAGGGTAAAAAATTCAAGAAATGCCTTCTAAATGAAATTTTACTGCTGTGTGTTACCATTCGAGCACTTATGCTAACAGATTTGTACTCAAGTGGCTTTGTAAAAAATGTCCAATAAATTGTAAGAATTTATATCTATTTTACTACTTTCGCTTTTCTTGGAATCATACAGATGCAATACAAAATCCTTTTTCCTTCCCTTTTTATGATCTTGAAAGATGCCATCTATGACCTAAACGGTAAACAATTTGACTGCAAAAGATCCAACGCTAGGGCCAAGTTCAAAGGAAAATATCGCTGTCTTTTGGAAATTTTTATTTACTCCGTGGCTTAACGTACGCAGCACCAAGACAGTAATGATGGGTGCTGCCACCTTGTGAATGCTTTCAGTAAGCTTATTTAACGAGTTTGCTGGTGCGTGACTTCCAACCCTCGCCGTTTGCCGCAGCCTCTAATTGTTGACAAAGTCCGTGTGAAATTGTGACATCTAGATTAGCACATTACACGCGCTTTGCAGCACGTGCAGCGCACTGTGCTGCGCTGTTTTATCCCAGCCCGACACATACCTTCCTGGACTTTCGTCTTTGAAACAAGGACTGACCACGACGGACCTCCCACAAGGTCACGACCTCCTGATCGCCGTGTTGATGACGGCGGCCGCCGGCACATACTCCGATATGACGGCGCCGTCTTAAAGACTCCGTGTGAGTGAGTCAGGAACTTAAAATGGCTGATGATTACATGGCCCACGCATGAGAAGTTGTTGCAGCTAGATCTTTCTAATGAGGTGAAACACAAATAGCATTGCTTATTCAATCAAATATCCGACAATATGCTTCATACAGGAATATAAACAAGTTAACAAGATTTCATGCTCAGATTTACTTAAAGCACCTCATGCTCTTCTGGTGCTTCACGAAATATATAATAACTAGCTACATCCGTCGGACGAATAAGGTAATACTGGCGCTTGCAGAAAGCGCTTGCGACTCCGTGGTCACTTCAAGTGCCACCTAACATGCTTAGCCTGATACAGCGGAAACGGCGAAGTTGCCGTCGTCATGTGGCGCTGATATGTTGTGGTAGGACTCGTACCGCTTTGTACGACTTTTACATAAAACACCTGCATTACATGAAATGTCCAGTTCTGTTTCTGGAATGCCAGCTTACGCCTTACACCTCTGACGCGCCTCCGCTAGCGCAGAGGCGCACTGGCTCTCCGCAAGTGACCGCAGGCAGCCCCGTTTAAGTATATATCGGTGAAGAAAGCCCGTTTTCCTTGCATTGCTATCAGAGAGTCCGATTTGAGCATTATGCAAAAACAGCACGGTTAATAAAAGTGCTCCCAAAATTCAGAATGTATAGGTAAAACAGTTAAAAGAATCGCAGGAAGTCTGCTTCCAACTATTCAATCCACTGGTTGATCTAGCAATAATGCTAAAGCAAAGACAAAACAATTGAATGTAATCGTGCATTTTTATAGAATTCAGTCTAAACCAGGCAATTGAAAGGATTACTAAGATCGGAACCCACCAAAAGAAGCGCTCGTTGCATAAGCACTGCCACCGCCATTCAGTTCATTCAACGGCATAATCTTGTGGTAAAAGCTAGACTTGCCGTAACTTTCCACACGGTCCGTTCTGCCCTCTGACGTCACCTGACATCTCATGCGGCCGCTGCCACCAGCTGCAGGTCATCCCAATCAGGGGCAAATAGCGAGCGCTTAAAACGACTCGACCTCACCATGCTATAGATGGGAAAATTTGAGGGCAGGCATTCCAATCAATTGGGTTCCCGAGACAGGTTTCATTGATTTTCTTTTTTAGAACGGGCTGTAAAATGCTTTAAACGTTGTCTTGCTTTGCAGCACGTCTTGTTAACAATTTTGCTTACGGTTTGATTCAAACATGCTAACATGGTCACATGGTAACATTCCAAGATGGTTGAAGTAGGTAAAGGAAATGTTTCGTTGTCAAATTGGAGACGCGCATGCAGATTTTTCAATAACATCTCAATACATCATACTAGCGTCTACATAAGCATCTGATTTTCTTATATCATATTATATATATATATATACAAATACATATATATATATATATATATATGTATGTATGTATGTATGTATATACAGCTTCACGTTTAGCTTTTTTGACCTTTTTAGCTTTTCCAGAATCAACAAAGCAATCGGTTATCAACGGTCATTTCACTATACTTTTTTTCTTTTTTCGCCCAAAAATCTGCCTTAAATTGTAGAATATTCTTAAATTTTGTTAACCGTTTGCATTTGTAACTTCCGAGACCTGGGGTTTGCACGCGCTGTGAACCGCACCTACTAGTACTCGGACGGATAGAAATGGTTTCTCCCGACCCGTGTCAAGTTCACCTGACGTGGGGAGGTTGTTTTGTAGCACTGCACGGATCTCAAAACCGTCTATAGTCCTGTCTGGAAAAGCGGATACCCTCATTTTGGTTGAGGGGTTACGGGTGCACGCAAAAAACTACGTTTACGACCCATAGACACCCTTGCAGACCATTCGAGATCAGCTGAAATCAAAAGCCGTCGGCGGAAACGCGCGCATCCGATTCGTACAAAGCCATCAGCAACTCACCAATCAGCTGCTGTCCAGCCTGCTCATCCTCCATGACGCGACGCAGCGTTCTTGTGATGGAGACGAAGGTGACGAACATAGCCACGATGGGGATCACCAGGTAGGTGAGGTCGATGAAGATCATGTAGCCCTTCTCCAAGTCCAGCGTCGGCCACTGTTCACGGCATTTGAATTGTCCTGGAATCGAGCCCCGGTGTTGACATTTGTGAAGCGACGCAACGCTGGGTTTCATTTGCAGCTGGCGTCTTGTGAAGTGCGAATGTATGTTTGCCTGTTATCTGCAGACGTCAGCAAGTTTGCCGAAAGTTCGCGGAACTGACATTCTTGCCGACGCGGTGAAAAACATCTTACGTCTTATTTGGCGAAGGTCTAGACGAGGTTTCGGGGGACAAAACAGGTTATATTGCATGTAAAAGAAAGCTGCTCACCATAATCATAGTCGTTTTGGTATTGATGTTGGATATACTTGTCTAATTGCTTGCAGACTTAACGAACATTTCAAAATTGTTTTTAGACGTGATCAATAGAAGACTTAGTTATTGGCGCTTTGACACTGCTCAATGGTGGTGGCCCTCAATACTGACAATTAAGTACCTGACGGTGAATGCACTTGAGCCATTGATCGGCACAGGGAATATAAAAAACGCTATAATAAAAGGACTCCACCAAATTAGATGATGTCAGGACTGACCAGCTGACCAGCCGGCGGGGGTGGGCGCGGTGCGAACCGCGAACGTGACGTCATTACCACCAATACCGCAGCCAGAGCTTTTCCACGGACGTGCATATAAAAAACAAGCGGCTTCTGTGTCATAATGGCGATGACCGCAGTTGCCCGCTAATATGTTTTCAGGTGTTCGGGGCCCATTGATAGCTAATTTGGATACTAATAGTTCTATCTTAAAACGCAATGTGGGCGCTAAAGTCGACAGGGACGTCATTTCTCACTCTGGTGGTAGAGAGACACTGAAACAAAGCGCTCGTGCACGATTCTAGTTCAAGCAGCATTCAGCTCACCATGAGCGTGAGCTCCATGAGCGTTGACCGAAAGTTGGACTGAGTGAGGGCCTTTTACTTGCGACTAGCACATCATAACTTCAAGTTTTGTATCATTCATAGCAATTTTATTACATCAAGATTTCGTTTTAGCAACATTAAATACATATCTGCATATATATATATATATATATATATATATATATATATATATATATTTCTCTCTCTCTCTCTCTCTCTCTCTCTCTCTCTCTCTCTCTATATATATATATATATATATATATATATATATATATATATATCTATCTCTCTCGTTACTTGGAATGGCAAGATCGGACGGTGGGTGTCAGGGCTCATACAACAAGCACTGCTTAGCATGAGCGCTGATCCTAGAGATCCATCAGTTCAAAGCGTTCGGATCAAAATTATAAAAAAAAAACATCGGCCATCATAAAACAGACGCTTCCGAAACCTGAGACGGCCACTCGGAAGCAGCCTAGACAGCAGCTAATTAAAATCGATGATGAAGACGTGCATTAATAACTTGCTTCTGTTGCCCGTGTGAGACATAGACTGAGTGCCCCTAGCAAACCTGGGGGCCAATAACGGCTGCTCCGAAGAGCTAATGACTGTTTGCACAGGGCTCAGGAAATTGGCTTTTGTGCGGTTTCTTAGTAATAAATGTGTGCAGTCAATGCTGACGTTCAGTTAGTGTAATTAATTGCAGGAGTGTGTGCATAGACGCCTTTCTGTTTCCAGGCAGTTGCATCGTCAACGTCCAAAAAGTGCGACTTTAAGACGAGCGCAACAATCACTTTAATCCTACAGGCACGTGTAATGTGCGTCGCGAACGTCGCTGGATGCTGCTCCAGTTTCACCACTGCTAGCTGTGGGTCGTCAACGCCAGCAGCTCGCAATCAAGGTTTCAAGCATTTCTCGCAATTGTCGCGGAAATAAAGGAAATACAGATCAACAATATACGTTATGCAATTTGCAAAGATGTGACTAAATATAGTCGATAGTTCTAAGTGGTGCGCCACATTAGTTCGCGGAATCACAAGAAATAGCATTATAAGCGTAGCATCTTCGCTCCAGCGGTATCAAACTGCCTGACACATGTGTTGGTACAGCATTAACTCCGCAGAGGATCAGGTGGTGTGGCGTTACATCATTACTCCTCGCTGACATTTACGACCTCACAGCGGCTCCAAAAAAGCGGCCCAAAAACGAAGCCCAGCGAAGGCCCGGCAGCGTCTGCTGCTCCCTGGTCCGTAAGGCTGTCATGTTATAGGGCATGCCAGATGTCATGTTATAGGGCAAAACCAAGAGAATCTCTGTGTTGTCATCTGTGTATTCGGCTCACAAAGACCGCCGCACCGGTCAATGCCTTTAGAGACCTGTCAGCCATCTTCAGGTGCCGGAGGTGTGGTTAAGCTGAGCGTCTGAAATACCAGAAGTACGGGGTTCGATTCCCTGTGGTCCCCGCCCTTCTTGACGGAGTGAGAGGCAAGCGACGCCATATAACCTCAGCTGAGTGTGTCGTGGAAGCCCTAACGACGGTCAGCCCCTTTGGTCACCAACTGAACCGCTTCCATCGTTCGCAGACGTATCTCACCCATGCCGGAGCGCAGCCTGGTAGTGGCCCCTCTACCCTCCAACGGACGCTCGGCGGGCCGACCTTCCTATCGGTCCTGGCGTGGCACACCGCCCCTCCCACCGACACTCGGCGGTCCTGGCGTGGCACACCGCCCCTCCCCGGACACTCACCGGGATGGTCCATCGGGATCAGGTGGATCACGACGAGCGTGGGCGCGGCGGCCAGCAGGCCGGCGGTCCAGACGGCCCCGATCAGCCGGAGAGCGTGACTGCGGGTCTGCCAGGCGCGCGAGCGCAGCGGGTGGCAGATGGCGTAGTACCGCTCCACCGACATGGCCACCAGCGTCCAGGCCGACACCGACACCGACACGGCTGCAACACGGACCTGGCGTCAGCCACGTGGCGCGGGCACCTGCGAGTGCGCCCGGTCCGCGCGCAGGGAGGTAACCAAAACACGAACACACCGAGCGAAGAGTTCAAATAGGTTCCCTGCAAACCAGTCTGGGGCCACCAGGCTGTGGTATTTAATGTGACAGGTTTAAAACAGTACATGTAATGCCTAAACACAACCAATGGAATGCAAATGAGAAGATTATAACATATGTAACTACCGTTTCCGATAGGAAAGCATACATATAGTCTTTTCCTCGACATGCACCAAGGCCTAACATATGCCCGAAAACGCGACGGCCCGTATAACGTTAAGGCCTTCTTTTCGCGCATTACCATAGGCTCGATGATGAACTTCAACGAGAAGTTGCCGGCCGTGGCACAGTCCCATATCCTGTGGTGACGCCGATGGTATGCGCATCGCATGCTCTCACACCATTGATTACAAACGAACCACGTTCCTTTCATTTGCTATGGTATGGCATGATAAAGAAAAGCTTGCAGCCGCGGGGTGTTCTATATTATGAATTAAAAGCTCTTATGTTGAGCTAACGACCTTTTATATACCAGGAGGTAGGTGATCAACACGCGCGCGGGCGGGGCGGGTGTTAACCACCTACCAATAATATGTTCCCTAAGGTTTTAGCGAAATAATTCTTGAGCCACGTAGCTTAGCCGCGCTAAATTTTGCGAGGCTGCAGGCAATTTAATAACGGATCCTTTAATATAAACATTTATATCATAAGGTCCCTGGCTTATGGCAGGTCAAAGCCATGCCGTGGATGTCAGCGAGGGAAATATCCGGACACTCGTGTAATCCGATCTAATGGATCTGACGGGTCTGCCAATCTGACAGAGTGTTAGACGAAGCCATGCATCTCGGTGGTCGCTTCTTAGGCAATAAAACAATAGAACTTAGCATAACAACAAATTCCGTCAGCCTAGGGTGGGGCATTAAGGTCAGACCGAGGTAAAAACTAACCTCCTTTTTAATGCAGGTCATGTGTGCTTAATAAATCGTATGTGCAGATGGCTAATGTTTCAAAATATAGTTCCTGATGCTTATTTTAAATTCTTTGATAACATGGACCGCAACAGACATCTTTCCTGGATTTCCTCAAGGCCAGAAAAGGTCACTGACCAAATATGGCCCAGGTGAACCTTTTGTTTTTAGGAATGTACCGTCTTGCGTAATTAATAGCATCGATGCCAATTAAAAAACCAGACAATCTCGCGGGTTTTTTGTTGTTTTGGTTTGGTTTTGGTCTCGCGGGGGTGGCCTTACTAAGTTTAAACAAGCTCGCTGACCTAAGATGAGCCAGTGACATTTTGCTTGGAACTGGTAACTAAGTTCAAGGCGGTTGCACAAGGAGGCCTGAGGCACTTTGAACATCAATCTTCAATTTGAGCTTCTTGACCTTATCTGACGTTCAGATCATAATCTTTAGACCAAAAAGGTCTAAAAAAGGTCAAAAAGGTCAGTTACCCAAAACAACCCAGTGATATTTTGCTTGGAACAGGTGCCTAGGTTCAAGGGGGTCACACAAGGAGGCCTGGAGCATTATGAACACCAATCTTGAATTTGAACTTTTTGACCCTAACTGGTGTAAAGATCATGACCTATAAACCTAAGATTTTGACAAATGTGGACACGCATACAGATCATCTGGCCCTGTGAATTTTGTGTTTCTAGCTTTCTTAGCAGTTTGATATCCCGGAGAGAAAATTAACCCCCACCAGCGCGTGTAGACGACCCTATATTGCTACATCACTAATGTATTGACGGTGCTCAAAATTTCGAGCTGCGCTCATTCTCAAAAGTCACTTGGCTATCTAAAACTGATGCATAAGCTGGACATCCAAACAAACAATGCTTCCCAAAGCCAACAAGCACTTCGAAAAGAGCCGCTGCTAGGTGCCGTAGCGCGGAAATCAAAACCGTAGTGCGGCCTTTCGTTGAATTTGCATTATAATGAACGCATAAATGCACATAGTGTTCTCAAATAGATGATTTTATTCTCATCCCACTTATTGCAGAAACATTCCAGTCAATAGATGTATTTTAGGCATTACATAAGACCCATTTTAGTAAATGACAAGTGCGTGAAAAGCATTAGTTTCATATTGGTGAGCAGAAAGTTGTATGATATATTTCCCGTCGGAGCGGCTACTTCACATCTTAATTTTCACCTTTTCGGAAGGAGCTTTCCTGAAGAAAGCCAAATCACCGGCCAGGTCAGACGCGTCGGATAAGCAAAAATTGTAAAACAGTGACGGTGGGGTGCTCCTTTAAATATGCATGCATATCCCTGTACGTAATAAAACAGGTCTGAGTGTGCTGCAGACTGAAATAAAGGCTGTATCAGCTCGAGTGATACCACATTTCCTGGAATGTGTGTCATCCTGTCGATTGATGGAAGCACCAAATGGTCGATTTTGCTTATGCAAATTGTGACGCTGCCTTAGGCCCTGAGGCCCTGACAATCAATTACATTCGTCACTCACAACGCAAAATGTTAGATCAAACGGAACGATGCCAACGGAATCCATGATAACAAGAATCAATATGAATCAGGACACTTCCTCGTATTGATGCATTCGGCGTAGCGGAGTCGAAATGAAACAAGGCAACATAAAAGTCAGCAACTTCGCGTCATCATCCTCTCGCACACGTACTGCTCATCAGCCAACACCTAATAACCTCGGCTGCAACTCCACGTCCGCGTTTACAGCCAGACACGACGACACGGGGATCGCACGATCGCGACATGTAGCGGGACCGGCACCGGGACCGCACGCGACATGTAGCGGGACCGGCACCGAGCCGGCGCCCGGCCGCAGCCGCCGTGTCCGACTGCGGGGGCGGCGCCGTGCCAGTCAGCGGGTTATCGCGGCGCACAGCCGCGCCTGGCCGTCACGTGCCCGCTGCTGCAGAGGCCAGCCCCGCCCAGCTGTCACGTACCGGCTGCTGCACAAGCCGGGTCACCCGGCTCTGGCGATGTCACGGCACAACTGACGTGTTCCATGACAAATTGCAGGGCGTAACACGTTGCATGTCACATTTTGGCGATAAGTGTTCGTGATATGGGCGTCTATGAGCGTCCGTTAAATCATTAACACGCGCTCTCAATTGACGGTTAATTTGAGCCCCGAAGGTTTTTCCGGAATTCTTTACGAACGGCGGGTGCAGCCGTGCCAAATTTTGCGCATCAGTAGAAAATGGAGTAGCGGATAGTTCGGCATCAGCGCTTTAGATGTATCTTGCAAGGTCACTAATCTACGGCAGGTAAAATAAGGCCATGGATGCAGGCAGACAAGTTCTAGGTCCAATCGTCCAATCGTCGTAGAATCGTTCAATCTGTTCCAACAACGGAGACTTAGACAGAGTCATACATCTCTGTGATTATTTCCTAAGTAACAAAACAATTGAAGTAAAAAAGTCAATTGGTCTAAAGCCAGATAAGGTCAGGCCAAAGTCAATAGCGATCGGTCCCATTACTCTAGAGATCGCTGCATCGGGTAGTTTCTGGTGCTCATTTTGAAGTTATTGATAACAGAAACGTCATTATAATCTTCCATGAACTTCTTTAAGGTCAGGATAACTGACCTAAAATTAGGTAAATTAAAAATAGGTGACTGACCTGAAATTACCAAGGTCAATATTTTGCTTTTAAGAGCCTACTGCGTAGCGCAGTCTTTTGACGCTTATTCAAACGCAGAAATAAAGCAGTCTTGTAAGTTAGTTGGCTAGTTAGTATGTTAGTTCGTTAGTTTACTTACAGGTTAGCTCATCTTGTAAGTTTAGTGTCTCTAGCTCTCTTAGCTTCTGAGATCTCAGGGTGGCAAACTGACCACCCACCAAAGCGAAACGTGTTTAACCGGCCACCTGGGTGCGTGTTAACATATCTTCTGAAAGAAAGGTGCCTTTTTTAAAGATCGTAACAAGAGTCGAGAAGTTAAAGCATTGGACATTTCTGAAGATACGTCGCATGGTGCCATTCTGCATAATTTTGACGCCTCGTTACTTGATGAGGAGTGACTAAACGTAAGAAGCCCTAGCTGCTGAGCTTGCAATAACTGCATACCTTGGCAATATCAAAATGATCGTCGACGTGCACTGTGAAGTCATCACCTCTCGCTCCTATGTCACATAACCTACTTTGACCGCCTGGGCCATCAACAACGCCATTTTTATTATGCGGGAGAGTCGAAGGACAAAAATTGTTTTGTGGGAAAGGACAAAAAAAGATGGTTGTTGCTCTAACTCTTGCTTTTTCCCCATCACGTTCGGAATGCACGTTCCATTTTGTACTGATTCGACACACAATAAAAACATAACCTTCAACTCGCTGGGAACATTGTTCGATATGCGTACACCTAAACAGTTCGCTTCACTTGCAATGATCTTTAATGCATTAATATATATTCAGTTTTACCAACAATAACTTATATCCTATAAGTTATAGCCTGTTTTCAGGTTGGAAGTCATATCTAAGACAGACTGTTTCTATCACAGGAAGACATAAATATAATGCTCGGGTTGTACAACGCATTTTGGCTTTCGAAATTGCCTGATCGCCACATCGATGTAGGGCAATCTACTTGATGGCAAACAAAGGGCCATAAGCTGTTATGAAACTCACTGACATACTCACTTTGAAGACTTGTAGGCTGGTTCGTGAGCAAAGATCAGACGAAGAGTTGCAAACACAAATTATCGCCGTTCGCCATGATCAGTTAGATAAAGAGCGGACAGAGAGAGAGAGAGAGAGAGAGAGAGAGAGAGAGAGAGAGAGAGAGAGAGAGAGAGAGAGAGAGAGAGAGAGAGAGCGAGAGAGAGAGAGAGCGAGAGAGAGAGAGAGAGAGAGAGAGAGAGAGAGAGAGAGAGAGAGAGAGAGAGAGAGAGAGAGAGAGAGAGAGAGAGAGAGAGAGAGAGAGAGAGAGAGAGAGAAAAAAAGGAGGTGACACAACCACCCAGCTTTTGCTGCTGCCCGTGCTGGATTGACAGTCCACAACTGTTCATTAGTTTGAGACCGGCGCTGCCACCTGGCGGTGACCTGGTGCTCGGATGGGGCGCCGACGGACCGTTTTCAGTTACAGGGCGCCCGACAGGGTGGGCCAGATGTCAATGCCGGTGTCGCTCTTCGGATGGTGTTTTTACAACTACTTCCAGCAGTTTGCTGTCAGCCATTCCATCCATCTGCGTAGAATGCTGGCGCGCTATTGGATGTTGAGTCGCGCCTTTGGGTGGCTAACCGACGAATTATCACCAAACGGCATGCTTACGGTCTAGGTCATGGAATCAAGCAGGTGCCCATAACGCAGGCGCACTCTTAGTCTTGTCTCGCACAGATCAGTTGGTAGACAGAGATCCTGTGAGATCTGGTAAGCGACGCAATTGGTCGCGTATAGATCTCCCTGCCCGGCCTCAACAGTGGCGCATGCTCGGCACCCAACTCAGCGGCGTAGATCTCCCAGCCTTGCATCACCGGTGGTGCGTGCTCGGTATCTAGCTCAGCAGCGTGGATTCCCCAGCCCGGCCTCATCGGTGGAGCATGGTTGGTACCCAGCTCAGCAGCGTAGATCTCCCAGCCTTGCCTCACCGGTGGTGCATGCTCGGTACCCAGCTCAGCAGCGTAGATCTCTCAGCCTTGCCTCACCGGTGGTGCATGCTCGGTACCCAGCTAAGCAGCAAGTTTTCTCCAGCGCAGAACGAACCAGACAATTCCCACTGGTGTCCCCGTTGGTTGATGACTTCCGAATTCAAAGCCCGGATAAGCGTCTATTGCACCTGTCTCGCCGGGCGGTCATCAACACAGGGAAGTGTCACGGATAGTCTGGTCTCTGCAGGATGGATGTTGGGTGTCCGTGTTATGTCGGCTTCACAATATTGCATTGGCCAGTGGCGTGATAGGCTTATGGAATAGCCGTTTTCCTTGAGAAAGTTCTGATATTCGAGAACGCTGTTTTGCCGCTCTGCTCTGTCGGATAACACCGACGGCTTGATGAGGTTGTGACTTCAGTAGGACTTTCTTCAGCTGGACGAGTTGTGCTGGCCTCAACGGCAGCATGATCTCTCCATCTTCTATCTGGTTCGTCCGACTTGGGCTTAAGGTCATTTAGTTCGGTTTCCGTGGCAGCCATGTCAACGTCAACCACACTTGATTATATTTAGCCGAAAACCGCAGCTCTTAGTACCTCCGACCACTGCAATACCAACCATATGGCGTATAAAAGCGCTGGCTCTGGGAACGAAGGATAGGCTCTGTTGGCCCAGCCCACGTATTCATCAGAGACTGAATGCAAGCAAATTTGCCCCCAACGCATCCATTAACGCAGGTGTGCTGCACAAGACAGAGGCTTTAACGGGCCTTGAGCCGTTGACATTAATTTAACATGATAATGCAATATCACAGTGCATGGAAGGAACAGAATGCGCCGCAATGTAGAAACGTGGTCCAACACCACACAGAACAGTCATGCAATATGCAAGCTGTTGATGACCAGGTCATTCTATAGACCTGTCAGCCAAGTCAGAATTCAAGGAACATACTATGGTCATGCGGGACTGTGAAAACTCAACTGGCACGGCTTACATCAGCTTGATGATTGGCGCGCTTCAATCCGCGGACTACCTTTAACACACGTATTTCCAGGTGGACAATCCTTGAGCTATCACGTTGATGTGGGTCGCCGGCAAGAATTGGTGGTGCCCGGCGTGTGCATGACGTGCTGGATTATAGACGTGCTTCGTGAGGTGGATCGTGACGTATGTCACTTTCCAGTCTGATACGAACACGACTTACGCTGGTGACTGGCTTATGCGACTGGCGTCGACAGGCATCCGCGCTGTATACAGAGACAAAGCTCAGTGGAGGTCGCGGACTGAACCACGCACCATGAGTGGGTCATGCTCGGCGAGAATGTCCAGAACGGTTCCTTCGTCGTGTTTGGCTCTGGCTTTTGCATTGATTGAGTGCCGATTTGTTCGTCAGACACAAAGCGGCGTCTGGTCAACTTCACAGTTTCATGGCCTGCGGACTGCATGCATGTCTCCTCTGTATGGACAATCTTTACGGGTGAGCAGTGGTCGATATGTGGAGCTTCAACTTCAGCGACAACTTCCTTTGCAATCTAACCCCCTGAGCTGTGAATAAAAGCAAGTTTCGGTAGATCCATCACCGGATCCTCGTCGGGAAGTCCTTACAGTTTTGTATTTTGATGGTGCAAAAAAACACCTTCAGTTTTGCCCACAAAAACGGTCGCATATGCTTGCGTTTGGCATACACTTGACATGGAAATCAAAATATGCTGCATGAGGTGGAAATAAATATTGTTATAAATTCCTTCTCCAATTTCATCTCTCAAAATAAAACAGATCGTCATTCGTTCTTTGTTTCTTTAATTAAACAACACAGAGTGCTTTCCAAATGTCATCGAGGGTGAAAGTAGGTTATCCGACATTAATCGCGAGCTTCTAACTTTGAAATAAATTTTCACAGAACTGAAATGGCCGAAAGATGCGGCAGGTGTCTCAAAGTCGGCGACGCCTGTTCCACTCTCGTTAAACTCTATCGCGGAGCTGCAAGTCACTAAAGATTAGTGACATTGACAGATTAAAGTCGCTTAGTGACATATCACAATGTATGAGGCTGTAAGCATGATCGTTGCCCCAGTCTCTAAAATTTGTGCAGTTGGTGTTAGGCATTGCATGATACGGTGGCATTTTCATCGCGATTCGAAGTAAAGGTGCAACTTCGGTCCGTTCACTTGCTGACTTACATTGGAATGAGCCAACAATACCCAACATCACTGCACTACCATGTCCTACACTTCTGCACCACCATACCGTGCATTACTCGACGGGTGTTCTATCATTTACCGACGCTTCTGCCAATGCCAGTCGTCAGCCCTAGCTCTGCAGGCCTTCTCTGAGTGCGACCAGCGAGAGCGACTGAGTGCGGCTAGCGAGAGCGGCTTCACGGCCGCGCTCCTGTTCTTGCCGGCTCTCCCCCTCCAGGGCAACGGGGAGGGGCGAGGGGGGCTGGCGACGTCAGTCGCGGAGGTCGTTATTTCAGCGCCCCGGGGCGGGACCCGCGCCGTGCCTAAAGACCGCCGCTGATAGCCGGGAGAGGGAGGAGAGAGAGAGAGAGAGAGAGAGAGAGAGAGAGAGAGAGAGAGAGAGAGAGACGACTCAAACCTGACATGCATATGTATTCCTGCCAGTGTGATCTTTAGATGTATGGGTATGGAAATGTGCCGGGAATCTGTCGCTACACTTTATTTAAAGGGAATGTTCCACATTTGAAGATATTAAAGTAAATATCATATATGATGGGATTATCTCATTTAAAACTATTGATATGCCTTAAGTGGAAAAGACGGCTCTGGACACCACAATTTCCTTGTTCAGTAAAAATGCTCCCCAATACGTCATTGTTTGATTATGCCATCGTACCTTGCAAAGCATTGACTGAGAGCCAACTGACGGGCTCTATATCAGGAAACCGTGTTCACGAACGCCAGACATAAACTAACCGACAAGTATATCTTTGGCCTTCATCGCTGCATGGTTAATGGAATGACGGGATTTGAAAACGTTACTATGGCGTCATGGATGCCTGGATGACCCTGAAACAGTCGCCCGAAATAAACTGCACATCTTCACGTGCTTGTACCTCCGAAACTGGAGGCACTTAAGTGTTAAGAAGAGCAGGGCTACGAACCGCACGAAATGATTGTCTAGATGGCCATTCCAATTCAAAACCTCATACAAATGTGGAACACTCCCTTTAAATGCATTTGTTAAGTTAGTAGATTTATAGGCCAGGCTACAGGCGCACGTGAATGCGCCAGCATGCAGTTAATGCAGCTGACTACGCACTGTAAATTTTGTATGGAATGACTTCTCCTCGCCTGTGTATCCCTATACATGAACACATAATTCTTCCAGTGATATGTTGACGTCATCAAAGTGACATCAACCAGACCAAATGCTTCTGACACAGAAGTAATGGTCAGTTACGGTCGTGTGAGGTTAGAATGATGATGTACCTCTGACAAGTTGACATTTGAAAATGTGATGATTCTCAGCATTACACCAGAGATCATTTTATCCTCAAGACCATCATATCACTTTGACCAAGCAATGTCGGGGATGTTTTCCCATCTGAACTGGATGTTGGAGCTCGATGCTAGAATATTTTGTAATCTCCAGCTATCAGTTCGTGACATCCTGAGCACTATCCTGAGCACGATTAGACCGTACCCAGCGTCCGGAGCATTCAAATCACCCATACAAATATACGAAAATCTGCTTTGGTGATGAGCAAAAACTCGGCATCCTTCGCGCAAGATTGCAAGGTGTACTGAAATAATGACTGTTTGTGTTAGGAAAAGTACACCGTGCATCATCTGTGTAATGTGATATACGTGGTGCAACTAAATGACAATTACCATGCTTTTAGATCTGCCAGTGAACTTGCACACACGCACACACACACACACACACACACACACACACACACATATATATATATATATATATATATATATATATATATATATATATATATATATATAAACTTGCTCTTGCCGGCGGGCGGAGGCGTAGTTACTGATTCTTTGTTTTTTTTGCTGCGCCGAACTGTTGTGAACAAAGCATATTTTTCGATGAAAACATGTTTCACAACGGTTTGGCCACATTTCGGTACATATTTTCTAGCATCGGCAATGGTTTATCACTACTGCATCACTGTCAATGGTATACCAACTTGAGCTATTAGCCCGTCATCAATATTAACTTGTGGACTGCGTGACGACACTGTTGATAACGTGGCTTAAGAGTTAACGCGGAACGAACATCCATTCGCTAATGAATACTGCAGTCTGGAGAATGAAACACCGCCCTTGGACGCAGGCAATGGAGTGTTTCCGCCCGGTTACGTCGGAAATGAAGCGGCAAGATTAACCGGCTGGATAGACTTGATGAACCACAGATGAAGATAGAAATTGTTCCAGACGGTGCGTCACTGGGCTCATAGGTTTTCCTCAAGCGGGAATCAACGCCTGAGTGGCCATCTAGGAAAGAACAGTTCATAACTGAGCGATAACACTTGAGCGTGCCAAGGTTATGTGACTCTGGGTATTGCGATTTTCGTTCCACCTGTACAAAGATATGAGTGCGCGCACAGCGCAAGGGCAATGAGGATGATCGCACACAATCAATGTTTATTTTTTGTCACTTCACACGCGTACAGAACACGGTCGCTCGTCAAAGCGATCAGCGATCGGTTGTATTTTAAGGTTTGGGCTGGCTCCAGAAAGAACTTTGGTCCAAAAGTGCAAAACGCCCACAAATTGTAATTTCTAACGCAACGGTGCCACGAACACCAAACACAACCAACACGAAGCTGAGAGGAGAGATCAGGTGAGGAGCGTCTTAGTCCGCGTAAATTCGTCTCGCTTGGTTCCAATTCAGTAATGGTTTTGGGACCCGCCTGGATCAATGTCAGGCCCAGACGGTCGGTGACGTCAGAATGGCGTCAATGCGGCAGACCTCGGTAGGAAGGAGTCTCCCTGCGGCCGTCTTCAGTAGTGTCCCCCCATCCCTACCCCGGGTCTACAATAGTCTCCCCGGTCCCTACCCCGGGTCTACAGTAGTGTCCCCTCGTCCCTTCCCCGATGACAACAATTAAGGACACATACTGTCTTTAATGATGGGATAATACAAATATAAAAACCGTGTAGCGTACAACGATCATGACCGTGGAAATAACGGCATTACAGAAAACAAGATCCGGAAAGACGTCGTCAAGGGTGGTATGTCTCAAACAACTGTCAGGAAAGCGATGGAAACTATCTGTTTATCTTTCCGTGCACGCTCGTCGTAATACACTGGGCTCGTCCTTTCGGCCTTGGACGCACCGGCCAGTAAAACCAAGTAGGGAACAAAAATCCCGTTCAAGACTGTTAAAACACCTACTTTGCACCAGTGACCAAACCATTACACGAGAATGCTTGCCGGTTTCCGCGTTGCTCAGGCCTCACAGAACACCACGAAACCCAAAAACTGGCTTACTTGGAACGAATCGGTGCATCGTCGGCCAGGTCGAAACGTGCTGGAAGCTGCGAGGGAATTCGGAGACGCCAGTAAATAAACGCGAACTGGAAACAGGTTAGCCTTCCGCCAACTTATGTGCTACTCGCGACGGGTGATTGCGCACTCAGACCACTTAACCTTCACGGGATACAACTATCGACTTTCAGAATGCATTTACATAATTGCTCTATTTTAGCCTTAGTTGCTCTCTACAGCCGAGCTTCCCTGAACAATCCACGTTGGGCGTAATATGTTTTGGTCTCGGTTGATATATTATATGCATATATATATATATATATATATATATATATATATATATATATATATATATATATATATATATATATATATATATGTGTGTGTGTGTGTGTGTGTGTTATATGTATATACATCAACATTGTACGTCATGAGTACATTATATATATATATATATATATATATATATATATCTCTCTCTCTCTCTCTCTCTCTCTCTCTCTCTCTCTCTCTCTCTCTCTCTCTCCTCTCTCTCTCTCTCTCTCTCTCTCTCTCTCTCTCTCTCTCTCTCTCTCTCCTCTCTCTCTCTCTCTCTCTCTCTCTCTCTCTCTCTCTCTCTCTCTCTCTCTCTCTCTCTCTCTCTCTCTCCTCATCTCTCTCTCTCTCTCTCTCTCTCTCTCTCTCTCTGTTAAATGACATATTTTGCGTGATACATTTTCGTCATTTTGCATGCTCAGAATGCGTGAATCATCGTCAGGAACATAATTTACAACCTCTTCGGTGTCATCTTGGCTACGATGTTTTTATCTTGTGATTAGCAAGGCTTTGGAAATATTCATAGTGACCTTGTTTGGAGCCGATCTACGCTCTGCGCCTCGCGACGAGACGGCATTCAAAACGAATGGCAAGATTGGCCCACGGATGAAAGATGTCGAAATACCTATTTGAACAACAGAAAAACAAGAAGCTGACAGGGGGAGGTTATGCTAGGTTATGCCTTACTTGTTCAGCTACTCGGTATGCTCTTAGTATTAACCATCTACACATGAGCCCTTCAACCAGCTTGCTGTCAATTGCTGCTAAATGTGCAAAAGTGCACAATTATGGCGTTAGCGACACTATCTGATTTTTCACCTTGTCCGTGTTTTTCTTGATCTGTTAGCCCGTTTCCCCGGCCTGGCAATTCTTTATCGGTTTCCAGTCCATGTTGAGCTGTAGCGCTGTACAGTGTAGCAGCGCACCACGACGGCCGCGAGCCGAAGACAGCTTCGCTTTGTCTTCAGATCTGATATGGCGCAGAGGAACATTTCTTTCATCTTGTAGTTGCAGTGTGTGTTCACCCAGCTTCCATTGCTGGACAAACATGTTAAAAGGCACGATAGGTCTTTGTTCGAGCTGGGCGTGTGTACTGATGTTTGTGTAAGGCTGGTTGTTCAGATATTCTAGCTTTGCAGTGCCAGAATTATTCAGCTGCTTCCAGAGACCCTGCTTCAAGTCTTGGTGAGTGAACTCAAATTTTCCGCACTATTTGGCGCGGAATATTCCCGCCAGCCGCAAAGCGGCCAGAGCACTCTGCTGACCAAAATTGGATTAGCTGAAAAACTAGGCTTACAAAACATGAAAAAGGTCACTGCACTCTATGTTAATCGTTAAAAGCTGATCTCCCACGATTGCCATGTATCCTGATGACTAAAGAAAAGATCTCGTTGTGAATAAGACAAAATAAATGTTATTATCTCAGATCCTTCAAATGTTTGCGAAACGGCTTCCTGGTCGACAACAGAGGTCAGTTTGCCTGGCCCTCGTGAGGCAGCAGCGTAGGACAAAACAAAATGCAAACACGGTCACCTCGCGCACAAACCATGCCCGACGGCGGTGGAGAGTTCTCCCGCGGGAGGAAGAGCACGCGTTTCCCTGGTGTGCGAACGTCCCCCACATCCACGCCCAATTTCCGACACTCTGGGGGGCGCCAGAGCGTTCGGGCCCCGGGACGGACCATTCATCTGCGGGCCGGAACAGGGCCGGTCGCAGCTGGGTCACTGTCGGTCTGCACCACCGGCTCGGCCTGCCGAGCCGTGCTGCGAAGACAAACGAGCCGACCTCGTGGCTGCCCCAGAGACCGGCCGCGCCGCGCCGACCGCCGCCTCCCCTCATCATCATCGGGCAGGGCGGAGCGCCCGGGGGACGAGGATGGGCGCCCGTGACGTACATCTCGGCAGTTTTCGGCGGTCCCTGGTGGTGTATATAGCGGGACGGGGGGCAGGGGTGCGGAGACAGGACGGGCAGTGACACAATGGCGGGGACCACCTCCAGGGAGTGTGTGGGTGTCGGTCTGGGCCCATCTGCGCCGTGTTAGTATGCGTGTGGGACGATGACCGGGGCAATAGGGCGCCATATGAGAGTGCATCGTCGCCGGTGGCCACCGCAATACATGGATGCGCCACTCCGGGCGGTGGCTGGCGTTCGGGTATGAACGACAAGGCCTGCCCGAGCATCATCTGCCATCAAAGCCGATCCCTTCCTCGCAGCAAAACTGCAGCTCCCATTCCGGGTGGTTCAAGCAGTTTAATCTATGGGCCTCAGTATGAGGACGACGCGCAAGCGTTCTTCCTTCTCCGGCAATGACTGGTTGGAATGAAAACAAAAATTAATTTGCGTCGGACCATAATTCTCTGGCTATCTCATTTCAATCCGACTCTACCCAGCATAGACATTTGTTCTGGGCGTCGCCGAGCAGCTTTCGTCAAGCAGCTCAAGCTACTTTCAGAGCAAATTAAAAAGGTTGCAACATGCCGGCCGAGCGCTGATGATTCCTGCTGGCCCCCATGACAAATCGCTTTGTTCCTCAGTTGCCACCCGCTGCGATGTCATCGTTTAGTTCACATGGTGTGCTGCCTCACATCGCTCAGTCCTTAGCGATACACATGATTCACCTGTTATGCGCGCCAAAGCGATTTTATCCATAAGCCTTTTACCCGCTTTTTGGGAGCAAAGCACACCCTCCTTGACTTTGACATCCTGCATACAGTTCAGTCCTCCGCTATGCATGGCTATAAGCGGCGCCCGCAACTCACCACGCTCTACCGTCCGTTGCAAATGGCAGCTGTTCTGAGTGAAGTGTTACCTGTCAAGCTGCATACGTCGCATAGCTAACATTCTCGCTGCATTCTGCCGCCAGCTTGAACGCAGCGTGAGGACCGGTGGTGCGAAGGGACGTAAGAGTGTGGCACTTCAGCACTGATGATGGGGCGGACATTAACGCCTGCCGCGATGGGGTGGCGATTTTCTAGAGTCACTCCCGGGTGTCTCGCACTGAGTGCTGCTCATTCGGCTGTCGTTGAAGTGAAGGACGGTAATTCCGGCCCAGCCGAAGTGCCGGGCCAGGTAGCCAGCGTGCGGCAGGCTTCGTGCATTGCTACTTATGCTGGCATGAATCTCGTCGGCCTCATACAATTGAGCGCCAAAATGAATTACTTGAATGAAAAGACGCCCAGAAGTGTTCACCCAACGGCCCCATTTGTCAAGTTGCCATGGGCGGTTATAAAGAAGTGATGAAGCTACTCAAGCGCCTGCAGTAGGCTAGATATCGTGTCACTAGATAAAGTGCCCATTTGATGAGGCACATACAGGTATGTACGTAACAGGTACAACACAGGGCATTCGTGGGTGGTCCCCATTGTAACAGAATGTTTTTTTACTATATATTTCTATGAAGTGATCTAGATTATAATTAAATAGTCGGTTCAGTCGCAGCCATCTTAGCCTTAAATTTGCATACGATCAGTCTTCATGCAAAACTGGCCATTGTCGCTAGCATGGTGCAAGTACAATGTTAACCCATTTAATAGGCAAGGATGTCTTTTTTCAACACGCATCTTGGGAATTTCTCGACAGCTTTGATTGGAAATGCAGATAAGACCTTTTGAAAAGTCATCAACTGTCGTATCACCTCAGCAGTCACCTCTGCCGTTTTCCGGTTAGAGCTACTTCTCTAGCCACCAAAGTAATTGCTTTGACCCGCCAGAGCTTGCTTAGATCGATTGCTGGGTGTAAAATGTCAGTCACTGGCAATTTGCATCTTGGCATTAGTGCATTTTTCATGAACTCGGGCATAATTGCTGGTGTTGCAGTTAATGCGATTATGAACAGCATGGACATGTTTTTTTACGTAGTTGCGGTTCGTGAACGTGGGTTACTGGGGCAAGTCGCCTCCGTGGTCTAGGGGAAAGATGCAGGACTCGTAATCCAGCGGCACTGGGCACGAGTCCCAGATCGGGTGCATTGCCTGGCCCGACTGAAATGAAAGGTCAGCTGGCAACTGGCTAGCGAGGGTCAAATCAGGCGGCCGTGTCGCAGCATTGTGCGGCACATGAAACGCTCCGCATTCCTGTCTGGCGAAAGGGGGGAGGCAAAATTATCTGTTGAACTGGACGGCACGGACTGGAGGATGGGTTCAGGGTACACACGGCAAGCTATACTTAGCAGGTACTATGAACCTAAGATCAGGAATTCAAGCCATTCGGAATAAATTTATAAAAAAGAACAGAATAAAAAAGTCGCAAGATATCTAGCGGTGAGCCAGTGGCATATTTTATTATTGGGGATCCCCATCGCATCATGTATCAGAATCAGCCAGACCAAAACTCAAACAACTCGAGCAAAAGCCATCGGTGCGCTCAGAATCCACATAGCCAGCAAGAAAGGAGACGAGCAGTGCCTGTACAGGTTATGTATGGCATGTTACCTAGGGAAGTTGTCCCCTCCATTCGGCTGATACGAAGCTTTGACGTGATGTTGACGGCACGGTGCGAATTCCTGAAGTGTGTAGCTACGGCTCAGTGCCTATGAGGAAGTTATGCATGCTTGGTGAACACTTCCGACGAAAGCGTCATGTTAGACTGATCAACTATGCATGTTCATGCATGCATGTTTACGTAGTTCTTCGGGTGCCATGTTTACTACATTTTAAATACGCAAGCTTGTCAAGACGTTTGTTTATCCTTTGAACTTAACAAAGAAGAAGACAACACAAGTGCAAACATAAGAAAAATGTTGAAGTACGAAGGCAATATTTTGGATACATTGGAGCCAGCCATGTGTTTTAGCAATGTTTAGAGTCAAATAAATATGCATTGACCAAGAAATTTGGCGAGTTAACGCCCCCCCCCCCCCAACCTTCTAAAGGCTAAGTGCAAGCAGGAAATTAGGAATAAGGGCTCAGTTTCTGATCAATTTTAGCCCTTGTCCTGATAACGGAAGCGTTGATGCAGTACCCATTTGATGGGGGGGGGGGGGGGTTGCATCACATGATGTTGATAAAACAATGGTTTCTTGGGAATACCTCTCCGGCATGTTGTGTAATCGGGTCCAAATTATCAGTAGTCTATGGGGCATTCATTTTGTGTGTTTTTACGGCAAAAACGTGTTGCTAGTATTCCTGGTTTCGGAGCAGCGGCGGTGTCTGACGAATACTGAACGGCGGGCTACGGAAAGCGTGGATGGCGAGTGGCAATCCATGGTGTCGTAGAACGTACCACGGGTCGGTATCGTTACATTTACGAAACCGTATGCCATGAATATCTGCTCAAAACCATAGAAATGTACATTTTTGTTCTCAGAATAGAACAAGGAGCACGCTCGTTTACATTCCGTGTCGCTAAAAGGCACGGTCTCGTATATAGGATGCTATAAACCTGAAAACAAACACCTTTTTGGAGTATTTGACCTTTGATCTACCATAATGGGCTAATTATTGACCCAACAGCTTACAATTAGTACCAATTGCGAGATCTTGCTGAGACAAGTATAGTGAGTTTTGTTTTGCTACGCTCTATCTTCAATAGCTTGGAAACGCCAGACCGTCGCACCACCCCCTCCTCTCCCCCTATCCGTCCACGTTAGGAAAGACGGCGAATCAGGGCGAGGGTTGAGGAAGAGCTCTAGTGATTGTAGGACAAAGGAAGCACAGTCTTAGATGTCACGTTCAGCTAAGTGCAGCTGACTGAGCGAGTAACGCTTTTCAATCTCCGCGTTCGTATTGTATTTACTTGCGTATTTTCTGTGCTCCCTCCATGCGGCACGTTTTAAAATACACAATTGGCATGACTAGCTGACTCTGGCCTAGTTCTGTGTTATTGTCAAAGTGCTTCGGCATTATTCAGCGATGCTTTAATCTCTACATGATACAACAAGTTGAGTTATTTTGCCACGATGTCTTACGGAAATTGAAAACTTACCAGTTGAATATTATCACCCAAAAACATGCCAAAGTTTGTAGTTGCCTACGATGGAAATAAGCTAAAGAATGTGCCGACCTTCACTTCGCCGTTAATATTCCATGGAGCAGTTACGAAAACCTGACGATGACAGCAGCCAGTAAATTGATGGCAGTAATCGACCGACAATGGCCACCAAAATAACACTAGCTGCGTCGAACATGCTTCACGCAGCGCCGCGTTGTAGCCCGCACAGCGTCTGGCGGCTGCCAGCCAGGGATTTCCACGGGAGCCTTTAACAGCCGCGCTTATTAACCTACACTCATTACTCCCGAAGTCGTATACGTTCAACAACGCCTGGAGACACGTCACATCGTCACACCTACGTCGATCATCAAAACCTGGTTTCGACGATCGACCCCAAACAAGATGACAATGACGCCCAGTGACATTGCCCGCCGGGACAGAGCGAGGAAAGGTATTTGAACGAGACTGAAGTTTCCTTTTCGGTTGGAGCGGAGAGGACTCCCAACTTCATAACGTTGAGAGGAAAGTTGGTAAAATCCTGGCAGAAAACTGTTTTTGGTGTATTTAAGGCTAGTCTGTTTTCACTGTTCAGATTCCCAAGCCTCTTTTGCGAAATTACGCCCCTGTGGTGGCGGCTTGGCTACTGGAACACGCAGCGGACTCGACACCAAATTACTCAAGCTTCGGGTCTGGGACTCAGGGCCCATTTCCCAGCAGGGACAAGGCCAGGGACTACCATTTACATTGGTCGGGGCCCTAGGTCAATACAGGGCCCTATGTGTTGGTCAGAGAACCGCAGTGACGAACCAGGGTCCTTCAATGGCAAGGGGTCCAGAGCCGGCCCGGGCAATGCTGGAGAGGGGACCCAGAGCCTGGGGACCGACAATCAAATGCCCGATTGGATAGCGACATTTAGGACATCGGCCCGTGGGACGGACCGTCAAATGTTAGTCAGAGGGCGTCTTGCGCCGATTGAGGACACTCTAGGATAATGATAGTTTCTATGTCGGCCATAGACCGGCATCGCCAAGCAGTGAACCTTGTGTCGATCTGAGTCCAAAGGGCTCATTTCCCAAGCACAGCCTAGGCCGGGACGCGAGATTTGCATTGGTTGGGATTCCTGAAACAATGGGACCCCCTGTGCTGGTCAGTGGCCCTACAGTGTCTTACACAGTGTTCTGTGTCGGCAAGGAGCCCGAGCCGGCCAAGGAAACATTTGCTGAACATAGACAAGGACGGGACTTCCTATGCCAGAGGGCCTCTTGCGCTGGCCGAGGCTCTCGGACAATGACATCAGGTCAGAAAACTTATGACGAACGTCCACATTGAGGCATTGGAAAGGTGCATTCGGGATCGCATCGTGGCTGGACCACCCCACACACAACGGCGAACTGCCGCACGCGACGGCGACAGGGAGACTCCCCCTACGCGCCCCGAGCGCCATCTCTTATACTCCTTCCAAGCCCACCCGCAACACGATAGGCGTGCGACTCGCCGGCGCCACCGCGTCCCACCCCACCGCGTCCGCGGGATAACGCATCGCCCCTGAGCCGTGACCGTTTCCCTACGTTAGCACTGTCCTGGGGCATGATTTATTGCCACACATGGTCCACCGCTACAAAAGGTCCTGTGTCAGTCGAGTCCCCAATTACCGAACAGAGCCTTCTACCTAATTTCAGCTCCGATGAGGCCCCACTGAAACAAACAAGAGCATATGCACCAATTATTGACCCACTCGCAGCGATAAGGAGTGTCTAATTGCGTCAATGAGCGTCCTTGTGCTGATCCAGGACCAAATGTTTAGGCCAGGGGAGTCCAGCATCAGGCAGGTAACCAATGTATGACTGGTCCATCCGAGGGTTTCCGCATCGATGAGGGGGTCCTCGGGGTCCTGATGGGGTCCTGATGGGGTCCTGATGGGGTCCTGATGGGGTCCTGATGGGGTCCTGATGGGGTCCTGATGTCCTCGTGTCCTTAACATGACAGCCAGCTGGCACGCCACGCCGCAGTGGAATGGCCCTTTGGTTTTTTACTTAAAGCTTTAATGCGTCACATTGTTCTATTCACTGTGCCCCTTGCCCGCAAAAGGTAAGGGAGTTCCATAATGCTCAGTAGGGCGCATCAAAAAAATTTGAGAGAGAGCGTTCATCCTTGTTCAGAATCAGCTGAGAGAGAACGTTCATATCAGTCACAGAGAGAACGTTCATATCAGTCACAGAGAGATCGTTCATCCTTGCGTGCCAGAACGACCAGTCATACTTGCGTGCTCACAATCCTAAGAACAAGAGAACCAATGGTCGAGGGCTGCAATTTCTATTAAGTCAAACGGCGGTAGCCGGTACAGCTCACACTGGGTGGTGGACGCCTGGCGCGAGCATAGCCGTCGTAAACTAAGGTTCCCGAAAGTCGTTCAGAATGAAGTCGAGCCGTTTAAAAAGTAGACTGGGTGTATATTTAATCTGTATCATTACGAGATTCCCCTCTGAACAGCAACAGGAAAATGTATATTCTGCTTGTGACTTACCTGGTTCCACCACCAAAATCCAGCACTGGTTCACTGTGCTGTAAATGCTAATCCGTTCCCCTCACAAATCTAAAATTTGCATTGGTGAAACATGCTCCTAGGCTATCTTTGAACATACCAGTTGACATCGTAAAGGGTTAAACAGCACTACCTTCAAAAACGTTGTCGTTGGCAACCGTCTAACTTCAGTCGTAGACCAACAACGCGCAGCCTGCGGAGACTGCAGCGCTGGGCGCGGGGTTGTTACTCGAACTACGGTAAAACTGGTTACATAATTTATCCATTTCTCGATTCTGAGCAAGGGTTCTCAGAGGAGCGTGTATTGACCATGCCATTGCAACTGCATGATCCCATTTCTATCCGCAACCGACGTTTGCTGTCTTCTACGTTCAAAAAGCTTTGTACATCCCACAAAAGTTCCAGCGCAGCCCCACAGTACCAGCGACTCAGACAAAGTCCACTAAACTACTGTAAAATAAAAAGCGCCAATAATTAATTCTAAGCAATCGTTTAACGCCTGGTTTTTCCAGTCTATCGACCTCAAAATGCAACGAGAATAGCATGCTTGAAATGCCCTCTGGCTTCTGTTTCCGTTAAAGGAAGTACAAATTGAGAAAAAAGAACAGATAAGATGGTATTCTTTGAAATCAGGTCGGGGGCCACATCCGGTAATTTTTTGGGAGGCTTTCACAAGGAGCGGCCCTTCGTCAATCCTGTGTCCCTTCCCTTCCCCCTCCCCCCTTACCAAGACTGGCTGCGCCGCTTTGTGGATGAGCTTGTTGAGCATCAAATATACGTGCATACGTATAATCGCACGGTAACTGAAGAGCGAGCTCAGCTAGCAACGCTGTTACAATTGACCTCCGATGCGTATGGCGTTGCCATGGCGGACGTTCGAACTGAAGTGGGTGAGGGTCGTTTCCCGTTCAGATGCACAAAGGTTTGGACCAGTGCCTTCTTGAAGTACATCAGGCTCGCAATAAATTGAAAAGAGCGGGGAAAAGGGACTCTCAACAGCAGGGTATCTGACATCAATTAAATAAAAAACAGGTATGTTTATAAGAAACCAAATCAATTTGCCAGGCATCCACATGTGATTGTTGTGGCTATGCTCAAAAGTATGCAGAAATGCTTGTTACACACGCGCATATATATATATATATATATATATATATATATATATATATATATATATATATATATATCTCTCTCTCTCTCTCTCTCTCTCTCTCTCTCTCTCTCTCTCTCTCTCTCTCTCTCTCTCTCTCTCTCTCTCTCTCTCTCTCTCTCTCTCTCTCTCTCTCTCTCTCTCTCTCTCTCTTTCTCGATGACCAGAGCTTAAGTGATCAAAACCCGAGCAGTATTTTGTCGCGGCCCACTTATGGCGACTTCCACAATTCTGGCCCCAATCGATTTGAAAAATTGACACTAATGGGTTGTACCACCAAGTAGATATTTCAGGTGGTTGACACAATACAAACTGGTACTCTACGGAACATTTACAACAAAAATGTTTTAATCAGTAATTAGAGCAATAATTTAGCTAATCGGGGAGGTTTATCGTTATCAATATCATGTTCTCCTACGCATCACCTCGCATGCCTAGTTCCACGTAACCCAAACGCCAAGGTTTCCAAGTGTTGGTAGACACTGCCCTGCCTCCCCTAGCTCGCTCACCTAGGTATCTAGCATTATTGGTGAGCGTCATAAGCGGATTAGGTACCGCACGGTTCGTCTCCGTTTGCCGACATCCAATCTGCGCGGAGGGCGTGCGCCTTCCTCCCATCTGTCTCCCAGCTGCCTCTTATCGATGGCCATCTTGGCGATGCTACATCCCTGTAACGACCGGCCGCGTCCGCCGGCCTGGGGAGGGGGCGCCGCTTCCTGTTCCGTGACGGTCGCACGCTCCCCATTTCCGGCCAAGCCGAGCAGACGGAATCGGACAGGAGCAGCCGAGCCGACGACAGCCCACCGAGCTGATGCTGTGTCACAGGCTGGCGGGTGCGTACGATGCCGTTCCTTGAGACAGTCTTGTGAATGGTAGTGCAACAGGCAAGACGGCGGGCAATGTCCGTCGACGACGCTGCGGGGGCAACTGTGCGACCCGATGGCAGGAGGTGAACTGAAATTTGGAGACGTTCAAATTGGGAAGCACCGTTCCCGCATGAGTCCATCACTTGAAAACTTCTGTTCGTACAGCGGCACGATATTTTAATTGATCCGTTTAAAGGGAGTGTTCCATTTGTATGAGGTGTTCGACCGAAATAGCCGTCTTGAAGGTCACCTTCAACTTGCCACCTTGCAGTCTAGAGTCCTGCCCTTCTTTTGACCCAAACACCTATAGGTTTTAGCTAGACACCTGCGCAGACGTGTAGACTATTTTGAGCAAACTATTTCAAGGTCATCCAGGCAATCATGACGCCACAGGGACGTCATTCAAACCCTGCTATTTTATCAATCATGCGGCGACCAAGACCAATACAAATATAGTTGTTGAGTCATTCATACATCGTGTTCGTGTGTACGCTTTCCTGATGCAATGGCCGTCAATTTGTTCTCAATCAATGTTGTACAATGTATCAAAACGTAATCAAGCAATCACGTATTGGCAAGCATACTCACTAAATAGAGAAAAAAAATGTTGTCTTAAGCAGCCTTTTCCACTTAAAAGTATACAAATGGTTACAAGTGAGATTATTTCATCATATCTGGTGACTGCTTCACTATCTTCAAGGGTAGAACATCCCTTTAAATCTTCAAAGCACAGACTTCTAACATTTCGCTTCAGTCCTATTGCCCTCAGAGTTCTATTTTTGACGCCTAGATTTCCGCCGTTCCCGGGACCTAACGCTGCCTGGTGGCTCCTATTGATCAAGGCCGCCAGCCGAGCGCCGCAGCCAGCTGTCTAGTCATGATGTGTTTTTTTTCCTTGGCCCCTCCTCACACACCGCTTCCGACAAACGTCATCGTTAAAGCCGTCGTCACCGTTCGGATGCCCTGTTGGGAGGCGGCGAAGGCATGGTCGTGTCTAGCACGGCCAGGCATCACGCGTAGCACCATACGGCACGCACAGGAGCAGGATACGTGGCGACATGTGGTCCGTTGTGAGCCGTTCTGTCCGCGCCGTGGACAGTTAGGCGGTATTTCGGATCGGACGGGACCCCGTCCAGCACGAGCTGCAACGTTACCAGAGAGTACACTTTCTCCCCGGTGCTCCACCTGTAGGCAATATCTTGCTCTTTTGGTCACGAAAGGCTTCAAGTCGAGTGACGTCTGAAAACCCCTAATGCAATCAAGTGTTTTAACTCTAAATGTGATCATTGCACTAAGCCGGTGACAGCACGGGGATCGTCGTTGAATTGTTATTTTATCACATGGCCAGTAACTATTCGTGTAGAAATTCGGCGACGTACACAGCTGCATTTGTAAAATGAACAAGACCTCGCTCACGTCCTCGTTGTGCCCTCGTTAATTTGAGAGCATGCAGTGTGCTTTGGTGGAACCTCGGCAACGTGGCGTTTGTGGCCGGACCACTGCGCACTGGAGTGTACACTGCTGCGTTTGCCTGTGTACCGTGGAAATATACGACTATGTGAATGCACGCTCTCCCTAAATTTATTTCCCTCGCCTTGCGCCGGACGGTATAAGCCGGTTAAAGCAAATGTTTGCGTCGGATTTTAACAGGCTTCACGTTCTTCCCCCCCCCCCCCTTCCGGGTAGCTTCAGAAGATCGGCTGTGGAATTAAAAAAGGCTCTGCATTGGCCCACAAAACAGAAAAAGGTCGACGCACCCGCCGGGCGATCACACATCAGAGGGTGCCCGCGCGGCACCACCCCACCCCCTCTCCCCCCGGACCCACCTTGCAGGTAGGGCAAGATCTTGCACATGAAGCCGCCGAAGATGAAGTTCTTGAGGAGCGTGCCGACGAGCGTGAAGGGCACGCACAGCACGCCGAGGAGCAGGTCGGAGATGCTCAGGTTGAGCAGGTACACGTTGGTGACGGTGCGCATTTTGGTATTCTGGATCAGCGTCACGATCACCAGAACGTTGCCCAACACGCTCAGGAAGAGGATGACCGAGTAGAGGCAGATCAGGAGGCCCCACTCGGCCCAGATGTCCGCCAGCTCTGGGTATTCGTACGGCCGCCCGCCGCCCGCCGCCGAGCTGACGTTTCCAAGACTGCCGGGTGCCAAGGACGAACTGCCGTTAGCCATGCTGCAGCCGCTGCTGTCTCCGACGCAGAAACAACTGATATCCGAGGCTCGAGAGGCGGCGGTGTCCGATGCTCGAGAGGCGGTGGCGTTCAAGGCTCGAGAGACTGCGGTGTTCGGTGCTCGTGAGGCGGCAGCTTCCGAGGCTCGAGAGACGGCGGTGTCCGATGCTCGAGAGGCGGCGGCGTTCGAGGCTCGAGAGACTGCGGTGTTCGGTGCTCGTGAGGCGGCAGCTTCCGAGGCTCGAGAGGCGGCGGTGTCCGATGCTCGAGAGGCGGCGGCGTTCGAGGCTCGAGAGACTGCGGTGTTCGGTGCTCGTGAGGCGGCAGCTTCCGAGGCTTGAGAGGCGGCGGTGTCCGGAAGCGAGAACACCTCTGATGTGGTGGCCGC
Source organism: Pollicipes pollicipes (assembly GCF_011947565.3). NCBI lineage: Eukaryota > Metazoa > Arthropoda > Thecostraca > Pollicipedomorpha > Pollicipedidae > Pollicipes > Pollicipes pollicipes. Next base: position 33,535,560 of record NW_023596297.1, on the reverse strand, counting down.
TTCCAGGGCACAGGTGGTGCTCGGGACTAACGGAGCGGCCCGTTTGAAACCCAGTGACTTAGACGATGCCTTGATGTTATTTATAAGAAGACGTTTGCTGTCCGGCGTCGCGGCAGACGCTTGATGTGGGTTGCTTGGCCGGAAGCCTCAATTCCAATGGACTGAAAGGAGGCAAGATCTGAGTTACTTACGATCGGCTGGGACCAGTTAAACAGGGAGGAGTTCACCAACCTCTGTCAAGACAAAAACCACAGAGAACAGATCACCTTGATTTTGTATGGCAATCGTCATAGGAAACCAGTCTCTATATCAACATTCTGAGTGGTCTGTCCAATTTGCGCTCTGTCATCGGGGTCAAAAGAGTGCCCATTTTTCATTTGTCAGGCCGCTTTTTATGTCGCACGTGATGCACCGTGACTGGGTTTCATTTCCGACATGGCTGAGTCCTAACTGTAAAGCGTCAAGACTCCGTACAGGGAGCGCACGACAGCATGAAGACGATGTCGTTCTGGTCTCGCTTCGGCAGTCGTTGTCATTGGGCCTTTACGACACATTCCGCAGCCGAGGCAATGTGGTGTGGCACCGCCTCTGACCCTGACAGGAAAGGAGCGCACCGCGGCAGAATCGACTCAGGTGCCGCTGATTTCCCATGCACGCAGTGAAACCACTGTGTTACGAGAACTCCACCCATTAACAGAAGTATCTCGCAGAGAGAGCGAGAGAGTGAGAGAGAGAGAGAGAGGGAGGGAGGGAGGGGAGATATATGCATATATATATATATATATATATATATATATATATATATATATATATATATATCGCTATAAAACATCGCTCCAGTTGGTCCAGCTCGCCCCGCGAACTTGAACGGGGCAAGCTATTGCCCGGTAATAGAAGCTTTTCGAACAGCGCAAGTCACCTAGGGATTAGGTGCACCTTGAATCGACTGAACCTGAAACCACTCGACAGGCATCCGGCCCATCAAATTTTATCGAAATCAAATGTCCCTGTCATACGAGGTTGAAGAAAAAATTGTCGCAGAACATCATCAGGACAAATATCACACCAAATGACGAAGACACCGACAAAAGACTTATCATTTATTACGAGACCAGGGCAACTAGTAGGCTCGTAATGATAAACCTGACAGCAGACCAAAACCAGCTAAAGCGCACCTATATGTTATCTGAATTTAAATGATGTACAGGCCTACCGGCTCCCCAAATGAACTTTTATTTCGATAACTACGACATCTCTATCACGGCGCATGACAATGCAGCTGTAGGAACGAGTGTCAGACCAGCAGACGCGTAAAACCCACAATTAAAAACCCCTATTCTCTGACCTACCTAAAAAGACCCCGATTCTAAAATGATGTTCCAATGAAGGCCGTTTGCAAGTTCTCGAAGCCATCCTCATCAGGGAAAAATGTCCGATTTAAACATTCAGACTAGGTTATGGATCACCTTAGACATGTTTAATCACATTCAATGCATTTTGCTTCCGTTTTCGCAATTTTGTCACCAATTTGCTCGCAAAAAATTGTTCTTGTCGACGATGTCATCCGGTAAACCAGAAGATTTTTTCCCCTGTCGTATCCCACCCTGCAAATGTCGGGTTAAGTGCACTAGATTACGGCTGAGAGACTTAATTGGTTTCTTTACTTAGATGCTGTAGTTTAAGCTTAACCCATTACTATGTTGCCAAACATAGTTCTGAAAATACATGCTTTCAGCGTCATGCGGTGGATATCTTACGTATCTAATGACCGCTTCTCATCAGTGTGAAACCTGCCGACAATACGAAACTGTTCTTTCTCTCAACATACTTAATTTTTTAACGCTGGTGATCCAGTGCAATATCATAAATATATGGAATAATGCATGAAGTCAGAAGTAATGACTGAAACAGGGTGGATATCTACAACAGGACTCTTGAAGAACAGCTCCGTTCCGCCGTTATTTCAATGAAGAGTAAAATATTTAGTTTGTTCTCAGGTTTTTCCTCCAGGGGTAGTGATTCACGCCTTTACACTTCACATGCATCATTCACATCTTGGCATAGGTGCATCAACAACACTTGCATAGAAGATGAATCGCTGCCTACATGTGCCAAATATATATATATATATATATATATATATATATATATATATATATATATCTCTCTCTCTCTCTCTCCTCTCTCTCTCTCTCTCTCTCTCTCTCTCTCTCCTCTCTCTCTCTCTCTCTCTCTCTCTCTCTCTCTCTCTCTCTCTCTCTCTCTCTCTCTCTCTCTCTCTCTCTCTCTCTCTCTCTCTCTCTCTCTCTCTCTCTCTCTCTCTCTCTCTCTCTCTCTCTCTCTATCTATCTATCTATCTATCTATCTATCTATATCTATATCTATATATCTATATCTATATCTATGTCTATATCTATTCGCATGTGCGGATGAGTCTCTCTCTCTCTCTCCCCCTCCCCTCTATCTTTCTTCCCTTGCCGAGTGCAGCTTGAGGTGGGTCAGGGTTTCCATGTCTCATCTCATGTGGGTGGAACGCGGCTAGTTTTTGGCGAGCCCCCGTTCTGACTGGTGCACTGTGCACCGCCAGTGGGGTCAAGCTGACCGAAAATGATTGACTGCCTCTGCTATATCGGCTCGATAAACACCAGATCGTGAGCACCAACAGTGGCACCAGCATGTGATGCGAGCGCTTGGTTCCGGTCCAGATATAACTATTGCTGTGCCTCTTGAGTGCTGAATCTTCCTCCAATCACCCCCACCTCAGTCTTTCTCGGCAATCATATAACAATACTTTGGTGTCTTTAAAACCTAGATGGTAAAGCTGAGCCGTTTATGATGTTTTTATTAAAAACTACCTCTTACCTCGGTGGTATAATCTCATCATGTATATATATATATATATATATATATATAATATATATATATATATATATAATATATGTATATATATATATATATACATCATTTATATATATATCTATATATATCTATCTATCTATCTATATCATATCTATATATATATATATATGCATATATATATTATACCTATATAAATATATATATATATATAGCAAATATAATACAATATATATATATACATATATAGAGGTAGATAGATAGACAGATAGACATAATGGTGTAATCGCCGATGATCATCCAAAGCTCTCGTTAACGACACGACTTGAATTTTAATCCAGAGGCCTGGAAGTGCATGCGATCGCAAACTCGAGCCGCAGCAAACGATATGAAGCTACAGTCATGTCCTACTACGACGCAATGGTGATATCAGAAATGTCAAGCCCATTGACTCTCGTCCAGGGATTCTGATTCCGTTTTATCGCGCGATCTTGAACCAGATCAACGGCGTGACCATCAAAGCCCTGCCGCCCGATTGGCACCACCCTGTCCCTGCCACAGGCAACGGTCCATTTGACTGGATGGTGCCCTCTGCCAGGGTGGTGTCCCGGTTCCTTTGATTGGACGGGCGGCGGAAGCCCACAGCAGCCCGCCATCGGCCGGCGGATCGGCTTCCGCTCAGCACGGCCGCAACGAGCCGTCGTCACGCCGCTGCCGCGTGCAGCCGACGCGACTATTTCCGGCTGATCACTGGCAATGCTTGGCCCCGCCCTCCCAGTCATCGGCCGCGCCAGCTGCTATCGCGAACCGATGCGGTATAAATTTCGGGCGACGAAAACAGCCCGTGCCGCCCACTTCATAAAGCAGCCCGCTCCCCACTGCGTTTATACCTGCGCACCAGCACGGGCGGAAGTGTTTGTTGGCGCTGCCACCTGGGGGATGTCCAAAACTTTGCAGATGGATGGCCACGCTCTTGATCTTTCGAATGGTTTGGGCGGTGGCCGCGCAGTTCAGCCCAGTCCCACCGCATCCCATACCGCATCCTTATTCCAACGCATTCTCCGCACCCGCCGGATTTCTCTTCACCTCCCACCACGGACACATGATCATTGCTCATGTGAGCATAATCATGACACGTCATGAGCAGTTCCATCTAGGGGAAGAAAGATGAGGAAAGTGTCCGAGCATGACTGTCTGGCTGTCTCACTGTCTCATTGAGTGTAAACTGGCGCACCGAGTGCATTTTACGCCATTCAGGGTCCGGCAGCCACTTTCTCCAATGCAACCGAAATCGAGAGAATTTGTGGCGGCATATGCATGCTCAAAATGTTGATTATCTCACGGAATGTCACCTGTGGTTGACCTAACACGAATTTCCTGTATTCGGCCATTTGCCCAAATGACAGTAATGATTTGCCAATAAGGCATATTGTTTGTTGGTAAACCGTCTTATTGGTAAATTGCTTATTGGTAAATATTGCATACTTCGCTCTCCGACTGGTAACCAATGTCCAAGTTGCTTATCCGCTATTTCTCCGCCAGTCGAGCCGTGACTTCCCTCAGGCGGGCAACGATTGTCGTAAAAAACGCGAGGAAATCTGATGGGTGGTAATTCAATACCTTATATTTCCGATTCCTATATCTGCGGCACGCGGCCGCCACTGGAATTGGCAGACCGCATCACTCAGCCTTACATGGAGATATCTCTCTTATGTAAACAAAGATATATATATATATATATATATATATATATATATATATATACACATATATATACATATATATATATATACATATATATATATGTATATATATATATATATGTACCCTTTAATTTGGTATATATAAATAAAAAATATCACCAAATATTAATCTGGCATGGTATCTTTACCAGATCGAGGCACGCGAAATTGGCAACACAGCAATGGCAGCCTTCACCAGCCAAGGGGTCTTATTTACTGGAGCGGAATTTAAGTCCGTCTTTGATCTTTGAAATCTACATTTGGTTTTGTACAGATAACTGTGTGACTTCGGTTGCCCATCCAAGCTCGGCCCGGCCAGTCACACCTTTTGCAGGTTTGTATACTTGCAACCGCCCATAACACAGCTATTTCATTTTAGCAACACAATTCACAGTTGTTCCAAGTTTTGCTGCAATGCATCTAGGACACGTGCTGCAGGCCATCTGAGCGGGAGGCATGCTTCGCAACGTTGCCACAACACCACCAGTCTAATTCTCATCTGATGACCCCGGGAACTGTAAAAGTTTCAGATCACGGAAAAAGCTGAAGACCGCGGATTGGGAACACGTTTTTATGCCAGTGTTTGTCTATGTGAGCAGGCCGTCAAACCCAATTTGTGATCGAACTGTGTCCAATGTCACGGACAAAGGGGAGCTCACGTAAACCGACTAAGTTACAACCGAACTTAAGACTATCTGCACGTCGGCCTTCCGAATTTCATCGTCAAGCGTTGCCACAAGTCTGGGATCAGATACTTCTCACACACATCTGACATAACATGTCATCTTCGGACGAGACGCGCCGACGCTGACTGGCCAGCTATGCGCATTGTACCGCGCTTCAAACACCTCAGCGAACTCGCACTTAAGTTCAGCGAGCGCAGCAAAAACGTGATATTTTCGGCCTCGAAATCTCACCAACATTTGCGCCTGCGCCTGGCACTTCTCTACCTGAGCCACTGAGCTGCAAGACGACGCCACTTTTCACCGGCGGCACCGGGCTGACGTTTGTACGCTCCGCGCTTCCATCGCGCCCCTAATCCGATCCCACAGCTGCGGTTTCCGCGAACACCCGGCAGCTGAGAAATTGGCCTCCCGGTCTCGGCGACTGTGCCCTGGACATGACCGCTCTGGCGGTGCCCGGCGGCACCTGGCGGGGCAAGGTCACCCCTGAGGTGAGCCGGATCCTAGAGCGAGGCGACCTCTGATCGGGCTGCGGCCGGCCGGGCCGGGCCGATCACCACCGCAGACTATTAGCTGACGCCTAATGACCCGCAGGAAACCGAGCGCCGCCGCGTAGGTCATCACGTCTGGGGTAAATTGGTCGCCGGCGGGAGGAGGGGCAGGGCGGCGACTGCCGTCTTGGTGCCCCGTGGAGTCGCAAGACACATCTACATCGCAAATCCGTCACGCCAGATGACGTAGTCTGTGATTGTAACTGTGACTGTAACTGTGACTTGAGGTCCGTTGCGTCAGGAGCCTCGTGGAAACGCATTTGGGAGCATAAACTGTTGGCGGCGCCGCAAGACATTGCGGTGACTTTTCAGTTTCTTGCTGTGTATAACAAACATGTGTGCCGGTGTGAACACAAAGCATGCAACCGCTGTCCCCAAAACGCGCATCCATTGTGGCAGACCACTCCACGTGACTACGGCATACGACGGCTGTTCTTCCCACGAGAACACAGCACACTGTGGCAAGGCTCTCCCCGCGCACGCAGCACACACTGCCTTCTCCACGCGAACACAGCGTACATCTGCCCCGCGCACGTGAACACAGCATGCGACGGAGATAGCCAGACCTTCCCAATTAAGAAAAGGATACAAAGGTGGTGAAATTTAATAAAGCGCTCACATGGCAGTGACCCAAGGTGAAGAAATACAAAACACCACAACTACTACGCTTGTACCAACCTCATAAACTGGTCAGTCTGGAGCATTGTCCACTTCAATTATCATGGCCCGGCGCCAAACAAATGGGCTGTCTACAACTGGCGCTTTTCCAAAGTCGACAGAAGCGAGACTGGCAATGGGCACAACGCTGTCGAAAGACCCGAAGAACATATATGCCAGGATGGGGTCTTCAGAAACATGCTTAAGCTGTTGGCTCATGATGACAGGTGGGTAGCACTTGACTGGGCCCTGGCCGTCGTTAAATATATGCTAGCTCTGAAATATGACGGCAGTCAATAAACGCGAGCGTGCTTCAGATCTCAGCTTTTCCGTAGATTGCGCAAATAAATCCGCAGTAACCGCCTCTTGGCTTCAGAAAATCTTGCCAGCACCGTGTCGAAGCGTATCGTGGCGTACCGCACCGCAGCACCGAACGGCATCGCGCCGGACCATAGATGCCATATGTCCGTGAAATTGGCCTCTGGGTGGTAAAAGCGGGAAGGTACTGAAACGTGTACTTGTTCAAAAAGTATAGATCTTTGCATACCTGAATACATAGCCGTTCATGGCATAACATATATAAACTCAGATCAAGTAGCATTGCATAGATGCAACCCTCAAAAATCTTAAGTACATCCAGATGACTGTTGAGCAAAGTAAAGCTGCTCCACTTTATAGTTCGTTGCCTTGCCTATAGTTGGACTGTCGCAGAGGAACATCACCTTCACTTGGTAGGTTGAATGGTGGACTCATAACCGTGGCTAAGTGTCATAAAAATGTAGCAATTAATTCGTCGCTCGCGGTAGTACCGATGATGCCAAAAATAGCCCCAGAGCCTACACGTGAGGGGAAATATTAATCGGAAGCAGCAGGTCGTGAAGGCAAAGCGGGCTTTGCATTACGCGCTCGCGTGAGTGGAACAAAATGAAACGATGCATGGCTAAAAATACGCTGACCCGAACTAATTCCAGGCCGCTGGAAGACCTACCAAAGATGTTTGGACCAGCACTTCATCTGATGGCTCTTTGACATGGATGAACCAGACAGCTCAGAGTGTTGGGATTTCCTTTTTGGCATCTGCTGTGCTTCAATGAAACGTATGCATAGGTTAACCTGTTTGAATGGTATCATGTTATGACAAATGTGATGGACTGATGGCAGCCGTCCGAGATTATGGCTCTGGCTGCTCATATATCGTGCCTCTATGACAGACATGTTTGCCTAGGCCAGGCCCAATGAGTGAACCCAGCCAACGCCTGTGCTACCCTAACCTTAAGCAACAACTTAGGTCATGTCTATGTTATTCTTGGCTTAAGTATTATTATTAAGAGAGTCATGGCTCTGGTAATTCCTGCGCTATTCCATTTTTGAGTTATGCACAATGTAAGCCTTCATCTAGTGCACTGCCTCCTTCAGCCAATGAACGGAACTGCTCTTGCACCAAATGCACTCATTTTCACGAGCTTGCAATGTTCACTAATAAGTAGATATTCAACAAAGGGATTTTTCCTAGACCTCATCCGCCTCCGACCAGCTTTGCGGTTGGCACCGGGTGTGAATTTTCCCGCGCGCCGTAACTGTTCCCAGAGACGAATGTCAGGTCACAATTACAAAAGACGAATATTCCAGCAGAACATTGGAATGTATTTATCGGAATAATGACACACTAATACCGAACAGATCAGAGTTGTAGCCTGTACGCATAACATAATTAAAACACATAACCATCCCATTTTCTTGAGCAGCGCATCTGTCGATCATTCTCGAATTGCCAAATGCTTTCGTTTAATACGCGCTCGGGCTGGCGAGGGTCAGATTTACGCCCTCCAAAGCTTTTATCAGAATCATCTCTAAACGGCGCGGTACAGCCGCGCTAAACTTTGCATAGATCTAGAGAATTGATTAGCAAAGCTTTTGATATGAAGAACTAAACGTACCTTGCAAAGTCGCTGACCTATGGCAGGTCAAAGTCAGGTCATAGCTGTCAGCAAGGGGCATTTCTAGGGAATCGTTCCATAAGATGCAGTAACGGAGTGTTAGACAAAGCGATATGCATCTTAAAAAATATTAGGCAATTAAATATTAAATTTACAATTCTAACCGCTTCTATTGACCTAGGGTGAGGTATGAACGTCAGAACCAGATCAAAACTAACCCGGTTTTTATTGGAGAGGTTGGTTTTCTGAGGTGGTTTCTGCAGCTCATTTCGAGTTTCTTAATAACAGGGACTGCAACAGACATGTTCCGTGGACTTCTCAAAGGTCAGAATAGGTCACTGACTTGAAATGACCTAGGTCAACATTTCGTTTTTTGGAACATATCATTTAGCATAATCCCTGACGCTTATTTGTATGACAAAAAACAGCAATCTCGTAAGTTTTTGGTAACCTTGGCCTTAAAGGTCAAAAAAGGTCATTTAACTAATTGACTTTTTCCTAGAACGGGTATCTGGTTTTATGGTGGTTGCATGAAGAGGTTTAGGGGCACTGAAGACACCAATCTTGAGTTTGGCCTTGTTTGACCTTATTTGACCCCAAGGTCACGACAGAGAAACCTCAAATTTTGACACAAGTGAGTTTACGTACGGGTTAATCCAGTGTGTGAATTTGATGTACCTAGCTATCTTAGTTTTTGAGATCTCAGAAGGTAGTCAAATTGATGTGCCTACCCGAGCGAAAGGTAATCAGCTGGCCACCCAGGCCCGTGTTAATCCTGATCCATTTTTCGATCGATCATAATGTCAAACATGGTGAGGGGCGATCTGGTAAGCTGAAGTCACGTCTGCTCCTGCGTATTGGTCGGACAACTAATGTCTCATGTGTCAGATTAACCGTACCATATTTGGCTACATCACGCGATAGCCCGCGCTCACCGTCCACTTGCCATGCAATATCATTCGTGATCGATCTAAACGTATCTTCGCCTCTCCACCTCATAAAAACATTAGCGTGTTGACTAGAGAGCGAGTCGGATAAAGCCGCCCGCCCATCAACGACAGCAGGCTTTCATTTGCATACATTAACCGGCTCCCGCCGTGGCCCGTCCGTTTTAAAGCCAGAAAACTGGCATCTGTTGGGATACCGTCCAAGCCGCGGCCGCCCGCTGCCCCGTCCCCGTCGCACGCCTCCCACCATCCGAGTGGGAGGCGACAGGCTGGGGGCCGACGGGGTCGAGCCGTGATGGATTGCAGCCGGCTGGCCGGATCGAGTCGCAGCGCGGAGAGCGCCCCCGGCCAGCGCCGCCCCCGGGTCACGCGACGCGCGCCAACCCCCGCCGAGCCGAGGCGGGTCGGTGACGTCACCTGTCGCGCCCCTGATGGAGAGGAAACCGGCAGCGTGCCATCGGCGTTCAAAGCTCGCCACTGGCACCTAACTACGGGAAACCATTTGCATGTACGTTGGATGGGTGTTTTTGGTGACATGGTGCGATGCCTGACGCTGAAATGGCCGTCCAGCTGTCAGTGGAGGCGGCGCCGTCGGAGAAAGACTTCATTGGAGACTTTGTATTCCCTCTGAGTGCCCATTTTGCCTGTCTTTCCTCTGAGTTCCCACTCTGCCTGTCTGCTTTCTGAGCGCCGATTCTGCATGTATTTCCTCTGACTGCCTACTGTGTCTGTCTTCCCTGTAAGCGCGTGCTCTGCCTATCTTCCTTCTGGCGACGCCGAGGTTAGTCTTTCGGAAGAGATGAACCACGAATGTTTCGTGGAGCGGTAGCAGGAAGCTTGTCCAGTTTTCCTTATGATTGTTTTACCTAAGGTCAACGTATTTTCCAGCTGTTAGCATAAGCCACAGTTAATCTACGTCACTGAAGTCAGGTTACCAGATTTCAGTCCTTCAGTAGCAATGACCTAGAAAATGAAGGCTGCGGAATGGCTTACAAAACATGTCTCATTATTGGCGTGAAAATTAATTGGGTGGCTCTTGAAATCATGCATGGCTGCATGGGTACATCCAATATTTTCACCAGGTGACGGGTGGAGCTAAATTGTATAAAGATTTGGCACAACACTGCATCCTCCTCCTGCTCCATTAGTCCATCCGGCTTCGGACGCTTTATTTTGCGGCCCTTTCCCATTTTACGTTCAAGACATTAAATGCGCAAGTTGGTAATGCCGCTGAGTTATCTCTGCTGGGCACACTTTTACCATTTAATCCAAAAACATGTACCTATCTGTGAATCCCTATCCAGCAATGCAGCAGAGTGCCAGTAGTGTTGAGGTCAGTCTCTGCGCCTGGAAAACCAGAGGTACGGTGCTCGATTCCCCGCGGCGCCCATACTTCCTGCTAATGTGAGAGACAGGTAACACAGGCTCGGTAGTCGAGCGCGTCCTAAAGCGCCTATCACACATACATCCTTACTGCCCAGTGCGGCATGGGGTCAACGTCCGAGCCGCGTGCCAACTTGTGCAGGCGTCAAGTCAGGTTTTACGTCACACATGAAGCAGCAAATGCCCATGGCGAAGTGAAAAAAGTTCTGCGTAGCTTCTAAAGCACCCTCTTGCTTTCAGCACTGCGCAATTCGGGAACTACAATTTTTTAGTACAAAATAATCAAACAAGAAAATAATTTAGATACAAAGGCTTATTACCCATTTGGGTCAGCATGCCCTGTTAAAAACAATGTTTTAAATTTTCCAAATTGGCATAGGGGAGCTGGTCATGCACCCTCAGCCCCGCCCCTCCTTGAGTGCGCCTTCGCATAACTGCAATGTATCGATACTTGACACGGGCTCTGGTGGGGGTTCAAATTGTCCCCCGAGAGTTTTGTGAAATGGTTTCCAAACGGCGCGGCGCAGCCACGCCAAATTTTGCGTAGCTATAGACAATTAATTAGGGGGTTATTTGGCTTCAGAAAACTGAATGTATCTGGTATGGTCGCTGACCTACGGTAGGTCAAAATTAGGCCATGGATTAAGCAAAGTCAATTTTAAGGGAATCGTTTAATCTAATGAAACGATGGGGTGTTAGACGAAGCCATACATCTCTGAGATGCTTTTAAGGCGGCACAAAAATTGAATATCCAAATACCATTGACCTACAGTCAGATATGAAGGCTAGACCTAGGCTAAACGAACCTGTTTGAATGCTCTGGGGCTTGCTGTACGAGGTAGTTTCTGGTGCTCATTTCGAGTTTGTTGATGGCAGGAACCGCATTAGACATCTTCCATGAACTTCTCATAGGCCAGAACAGGTCATTGACATAAACTGACCCAGGTCAGTAGTTCGTTTTTAAGGACATAATGCGTAGCACAATCTTTGTCGCTTATTAAAATGCAAAACTTAAAGCAGTGTTCTATGATTTTGGTCTCAATGACCTTTGAAAGATCAAACATGGTCACTGACCTTGAATGAGCATGCGACCTTTTGCTTAGAACAGGTATCTAGGTTCTGAGACACTGTGAAGACCAACTTTGAGTTTGGCATCGTTTGACCCTATGCAACCTGAAGGTCATGACATAGGAGGATAAAACTTTGACCTACATGAGTTTACGTGCAGGCCAATACACTCTGCAAATTTGATGTATCTAGCCCTCTCAGATCCTGAGATATCAGGGGGGATCAAATTGACACCTCCACCCGAGCGAAGGTTATTCAACCGGCCGTCCAGGCGCGTGTTAAAATGGTGACTTGAGGTCTTCGGTGCAAGGCAATGTATGACATCGTATATTATCTTCAAATGCGTTAAGGAGGCATAGGGATAGTGAATGAGGAGTTTGTAGCGGATTCTGCACTGCATCTGTTTGGTTTGTTTTCGAAAAGGGAGGACGATGCTCCGAGACAAACAGGACTAACGCTGTTGATGCAGCTGCATGTGTGTCCCCGATTTGTTCCCAGTTGCAAGGAAAAATTCAGCGTTTCTGTACTTAGTGGTCGGATCAGAACATGGCAGTGAACTTGCGTTAATCATGCACTGAATGTGCAGACTGTGCTGCGTTGACCACCCCGATTTTTCCCCAGCCTCCCCGTAAACGGGAGCAATACTTATACCCTTACGCGGAAAGCCTGTAATTTGACGTTCTTGTACTGCAACCACGAAAGTCAAAATCTACCTTGAAAGCAGCACCCTAAGTCCATGGCTTGGAGAGGCTGGCTATGCTGTGGCTAGGTCATATCCAACGCTGCTGTTTAATCGGGCGTGTAGTCCTTTCATGTGACGGAAGCGTGTTTAAAATATTCTTATGGCTTCGGCAGAAATGCAGGTTTCCGAATAGCTTCGGCGATCAAAGCAAAGTATCTATAATTGCCGAGCCGTTCATATTTGGCGCTAGTGAGTGCAACTTTTATATAAAACGGCCATTAATCTGCTCTCGAACAATGTTGTCCTAGGTTTGATGACGTTGTCAAGCAATGACGTATTAAGGAGCATATTCAGTAACCAAGAAATTGCATTGTCTAGAGCGGCCTTTTAACCTAAAGGTGCACGAATGACATATGTAAGTATATTTTGATCATATCTGGTGCTTGCTTCAAGATATTCAAAAGTGTAATATTACCTTTAAATATCTATCGAATCACTTAACCATACTAAGGAGGTGACGTACACATTAACATGGACCTTGACTTATGTGACTTAACGATGCCCTTTAGCAGCCAGCTCTCGATTTATTCAGAAGCAATGGACGGTCGTTTTTCAAACAAATGGCACCATCGCCGAGAAACGACCGCCAGAGCGCTGAGAAACTTTTGATTTCGCCTTGTTTTGATGCCGGTTTTCGGCCATCATAGCAAAGTTTGGCGTCGTGAGGCGGTGATTGACGTCCTGAGAGCATGTCTGTTAAGCAACGTACCTATATCCTAGGGTCTCGCCAGCTTCCATCGCAGGCCCGGAACCGTGGAAGACGCCACCGGTCGTCCTCAAGCGTCACCAAGGGCGATGTCGGTGTTCTGGGGCTCCATTCAGAGACGGCAGTGGACACTGCTGTCGTATCAGTAATTGCTAACGGTGGTGTCGTGCGGTCAACCCTGATTAACCGCTGTATTGCCGTCGTTGTTAGGGCTTTATGAAGCATACAGCTGCTGAGGCTATATGGCGTCGCCTGCCTTCGACCGCAGCAGGAAGTTCGGGCACCGCGGGGAAATCGAGCCCCGTGTCTCTGGTTTCCCAGAGGCGCACCTTCACCTCTCCCCTACCTGTACCTCGCTATATCGCTGAGTACACATTCCCAAATGCCTATGTCTTCTCGGATCAAAACGTGATAGCATGACCGTAGAGATTTTAATTTACATGGCGATGATGACTAATTTATCAATTAAAGTCAACTCACCGATTTTTAGCAAAGCCTATTATGCATATGATATGCCTATAGGAGGACAAGGACAATGTCTATTATCCCCTTTTATGGGATGAGGCTTGCCTGGGTTGACGGCCAGCCCCATCCCCAGCCAGACCAACTGAATAGGAAACTACACGCCTCTAGGCTGGTTATGTTAAGTATGCCTTTATCTGTGAATTTCGTTAGTTTAATCCCGCCCATCATTCAGTGTTCGATGGCCAACAAATGATACTTTGGTGCAAATGACCTCCCGAACCCAAATGTTTGATGGTTACGCTGTGTTGTATTTAAGTTGCCTTTGTTTTTGTCGTTCATCGTGTTTAGAGTTATATTGCAACGGAAAGGCACTGTTTTTGCTCCTGGGCGTGTAGCTCAGAAATGAAAGGGCTTTTGGTCTTAAGAAAGGCAGGCTGTGAACTGCACCGAAAGGTCTTCGATGACTTAGGTTGGACCACCACATAGATGTGGAACACAAATTGTGTTTATCGTATATCCAAACGTCTAAGTTCTTCTCAACATGAGAGAAACTTGCTAGAGCCAATGGCCTCTTCTTGATTTTGATTTCAACATCAATTAACACGCGTTCGAGGGCCTTGATTCGGTTTCTTGTTGTTTTGTTGGGGGGGGGGGGGGTCAAACGTTATAGCCTCCGGATGCGAAAGGGCAGAGGGTAGCTTTCAGCTTAGCCACGTCAAGCTATGTATAACTGTTAGCTATGCGATCTCCTAGTCATTTTGAAATTGAACCTTCTTCGGGTCAAGGTAAAGGTCAAGAACCATCATATTGTAGCGGCACGTGATCAGCACCTAGTCGTGTGGGTCACCAATAGGTGACGCCAGCGAGTGCTGTTGTGTGTGTGACATTGTGCGTCGGGTGAGAACTGTGTGCGTCTCCAAAGCTTCGCTGCACTGTTTGTTAGGTAATGATATTAGTGATGTGCCTACTACAGAACAGTTGACAGTAAAGCCATTGTTTGGCCGCTATTGGTATATTGACTACCGGAACTAGGCAGATGTTTGCTGCTGTCAAGTGTGATAGTTGAACCGAGTCATACGGTTAATACACACCCATCCCTTTTATCCTGAATCTTGCTTCGTCCTGCATACTCGCGACACCCCGCTTGTCCGGGGTAAGCTGCATGCGTCAGCCACGAGTGGGCCGAGAGCCCCGTGGGAAGGGGGACCCCGACCGGGTACCTGCGCATGCGCGGGTTCAAGCTCGGAGGTTGGCCCCCAGACGCATGCACGTACGTCCATGCACCTGGTTGCATGTCTGTCCCATCGTTAACCATTTTTCTTCATCCCATACCCATGATATGATCATGTCTAGTCGAAAGGGCTCTAATCCAAAAACCAAAAAACCAGCTATCGTTAATATACTTTTTGTGCAACCTGAAAGCGCAGTGTTCTTTGCTCTTCGTGATCCGTCCCTCTATGGACGCGCTTCCCTGTCTGTCAGTCCGGGCCGGCATCACCTCGATGCCGGCACCGAAGTTTCAAACCGGACCAGCACGACCAAGGCAGCAGTGCTAGTCCCGGCCACTCGGCCGCAACCAGCCGGTTGACAGCCCGAGTCCTGAGGTGCGGGTGATTACGCTTGTGTCGCACCGCACGGGGGCTCGGGTTGTTAACTGATGAAAACATAGGGCAGCTACTGCCACATTTTCTCTTTCGTCGCCGAATACAGTGACGTGCGCAACAATATTATCTAAGGTATTTTGTATGCCAACAAACACATGCTTAGAAGTTGATAAGCACAAAATCGTCACCATTTGATGTAGTAAGGTCGGTTTACTTCCTCATTACAAGAAAAAAGCGATGGAAAACGTAGAAATATATGAAAATTAGGTTACATGTCCTCGAGGAACCAAAACATCCAGCCAAGTAGGATGTCTGACATTTAATAGCATTGCAATTTTTCAGACCTCAGAACCGTGCAAAATGTCGGCAGTAATTTCCTTTCAAGCTTAACGCACGTTTTACACATCATAATTAGATATATATGGCAACGCTAGATTAGTTTCGTCGCATTTTCGTGGCTGTCGTTGTCTACTTATAACTTTGATAATGGTGTGTACAATGAGGCAACAACTTTATGGATGTCAATCACTTCGTGATTAGTGTTGTACCGTCGCATCATTTCTGAGAAGAAAAAACTAACAGACCACAAATAAAAAGTATTGGATTGCACACGATACCTCAAT
This sequence comes from Pollicipes pollicipes, assembly GCF_011947565.3. NCBI lineage: Eukaryota > Metazoa > Arthropoda > Thecostraca > Pollicipedomorpha > Pollicipedidae > Pollicipes > Pollicipes pollicipes. The sequence goes on along the minus strand of NW_023596297.1, from coordinate 33,519,596 downwards.
TATTGTCTATGATTTAAATGCTCTGGTCCGAAGTGAAGGATAGTTGTGGTCATATGATTAAAACCGTACTTAGAGTGTTAAGTGTAGCTGCGTGACTAAAGGAATGAGGTATGCCTCGAAATTGTTTTTGAATCAAATGCATAAATTTCCGGCATAGCTCCCAATTCTTATAGCATCCTCCTTCTTTCCTATGAGTCCCTCTCTCTCTTTACAATTGGCACTGTAATCGTTCTGCGGGGTTTTGTCCACTAGCATAGGCTTTTTAACGTGACCATTACTGGAAGCGATGTTGTCATTACGACAGCGCGAAGCCCACGGGATTGCGGCGGAAGCCAATGTATAGGTGTCGCGATATCTCAGATGTTCAGGATTTGTTGCGATTGGAAAAGCACTTGTGATCAGTCTTTCTGCTCATTTTAGTGAAGGTAAAATACAAACACCATTTTGGTAAGCCCTTCCAAAATTGATTGAGCCTGTTTGAGAGGGAAAAATTGTTGTAATGAATTTATGCAAAAATTGCTCATTATCATTCATGGTCTGCCAATTTCGAGAATAGTTCATCGCTTTGGCAGCGTGTATAACACCCTAGGGAAAGTGACCCGCCTAGGCCCACACAACGGTGGTCTACACGGGATCGTATCCATCTCTTCCGTGGCATGCGCCGCCTCAGTCGCTCAGTTCATACACTGTGGTTGAGCTTCGAGGCGATAGGATTTTCAATTGTGGTTCTAGGACTTAGACTCATGCGCAGTGGAACGAATGGAATGGACTCAGATTTGGGCTCAGAGTCCTAGTACTCTGACCCTTGAGTTCGAGGACCCAGGCTCATAAGCAACAACATCAATGGGTTCAGACTCGCCCGTGGGCAATGAAGAAACAGTGCTCTAACTCCAACTCGACCCAGGCCTGCTGACTCAGACCCATATTCGGCTGCCAGCACCGCACTGGCCACGCTCGCCTCGCAGCACAAAAGCCAGCGAACACAATGGCCGCCGTCCAGCCGCCGTGCGTGCGGTCAGCAGTGCGGAGCCTGAGGCGACTAACCATCGGCCTGGGGCGGCAGACCCGGCACCCGCGCGGCGTCCGCCGCTCGCGCCGCCAGGCTTTCCATTCACCGGCTCAAACGACATTAAGAGAGCGTGCTGTAAGTGAAGGCGGCATGGTAAACCAATCGCCAGTCCGGGAAATTGGAGAACATCTTTTTATCAGTGCTGCCTCGCGTGGCCTGTTGATGATGATTGCGGCTTAGGGCGTGACAGCGGCTGTAACGACTCGGAGACCAGTGCTCGTAAAGTCAAGACTATAGGTGAAATCAAAACACGAACGAAGATATCGAGAGCCGTTGATGTTGTTGAGGTTGTTTTAAAATACTTACTGTCCTGAGTCCTTATATAATCCGAACTAAACACTGATGGCAGCCAGAGGGTTTCCGTCGACGGTTTCATCCGATCTAAAATATACAGAAACGCCAAGAAAATGATGATATCTGAAAGTCAAGAAAAGAAAACATGAACAGAATCTCCACATATTCAGAATACGGCTGATGACATCATATACCAACAACAGCAGGAATCAACCTAAATTTTGCAGCATTTTGCAAGGATAAGCCTTGGGGAAGAAGATGCCCACCAAAAATATATAAAGCTTATTTGTTTCCTCCAATTTTGACCGTGCAATGCACATTTGCCCGTCCGCGTACATTTATAGTGTATGCGGAGCTGCAAATTGGAAGCACCAGCAGCCGACGCCAGCCAATCATCTCGTGCTGTTTTGTGTACTCCACGTATGCCGAACAGAAACAGGGACCCTTTAATAGCGCAATAATGAGGAGAAGAGCCCACTAATTTATCGAGTTAACCAACATGTATATTCCTGGGGTTAGCTGACGTGACAAAAGAGGAGATCCCTTAAATGTTCTGGCCCGTCGCGAGGCCTCAGTGAATCCACCAGTTGGCTCCTCGCCTCCGGGGACAGTGAAATATCCAGTATAATATGGCTACAGCTGAAACGCCAAGGGCGCGGCGGGATGGCTGGGTAGGGAAACCCATCAGCGGGGTGGGGTTGCTTATCATGCCTCGTAGACGCATGAGTATTTTTCGCACCGCTCGCTGCGATTTATGCGGCCGTTGATTCTGACACGCTCTACGTGCAGCAGATGTACTTGTGAGTGGCGCCACTCTTCCCTCACGCTCAACCAAGCGTGTGATATGCGTCAGAACCATTCACAACAATCTGTTGCAGCCTGCTGCGTTTTGGAGTGTTATTTCTGGCGTCAGCTTCCGCCTCTCGCTGGCACCTTCCAGCCTTCCGTGTTTCCCTTTGCCCCGCCAAGTCTGTCCGTTTGTATGCAGCATGACGAAAATAAAAATTTCGTGTCACACGGCTGCCTATATGCGAGAAAACCAGAAAGCTGGCCAAATTAATTTGCTCGGTTTGGGGATTGCATCAAAGTACGCACAGAATTAAAGGTTAGGATGCACTAGAAGTGTCAGGGCGCCTTGCGTGACGTTTGGGGCAAGGTCCAAAACAATTCATGTCTTATGCGTGCGAATTCCGAATTGGAGTTGTGCTTTGGGCTAGTACGTAAGAGGCAGTCCATCACACGCGTGCAATTTTCATCCACAGATATCTGATCGTATGGAGGATAACTCGTGAAAGACCCAACTAAAAGAAGACCTTATTCAATAACTCACAAGGATGTGTTGCCCCCGCCCCCTTCCTCGTCTTTTAGGAATAGTTCCAAACAGACGACAACGGGAATCTGACATTGTCAGTGCTCCTTTTGCTTCAGAGCTGTGTGAACAAGATCAAGCTAGGCCTGGTCAAAATGACGTCATAGTACCACAGCCGTCACGGATTTGATTGTTTGCTTACAACGTCATCCATATCCATGTATTGCCTCTTGTGATTACGACTGTGCAACCATTGTATCATGTTTCTCAAGAACCACAGCAGCTAGCCATTGATCAAGCGAAGGTGTTGCTTTTGGAACTGAGCTTATCGACATGAAACGGATAGCACTCGTCGTTTCATGGACAGCTCATGAACTACGGCAGACGTAATGAAGCGCGTCAAACGCATTTCGATAAAAGAAAGAAAAACATTATTCCGTCACCAAAAGCGTCAATAGGCTCAAGTGTCTTCACGCCTTCCTGCTCTTAAAAAAATTATTTGTTTCTTAGTATGGATCCGCTTATCCAAAACTTAAGATCAGAATGAAGTCGGCTGATAACAAGGCATGACTAACTTAAATGTGCAGTGCACTCGTTCGGACATCGGTGCAACGTCTCGTAAATATCAGCACTAGTCTCTTCCACATTGCGATTCTCAGTCTGCTCTTCTCTCCGAAGTCTCGTCTGCTGGGACGCTCCTTGAAGGAGCACCGCAATGTGCATCGCTCATCAGATACCAGAAGCTTTTAATGAACTGTGGATTTAGCCTCGACGACGTGTGAAATTTGTCAAGTAAAGCCTACTCTGTGATCACGCAGTCGTGGCAGCTCACCGGCAAACTCAGTTCCCTTATCATGGCAGCTCACCGGCAAACTCAGTTCCCCTATCAAGCCGTCGGCCTTTGATTGGCATGCAACAGGCGACATAATTACCTACAACGAGCGTTTGTTTTTGCCGCTCCGACTAACGTCCCATGCCAGAACGTCATTCAAACTGGCTAGGTAGAGACCATCCATATTTTATGTTACGCACTATTTTTCATTTTCATTTCTCCTCTTCCTGGTTATGCAGAGGTTACCCCGAGTCCTGCTCAGCACTGACTCCTTGATTACGCTATAAAAACGCTTAACCTAAAAATCAGCCTGATTTAAAAGCATACCTACCTAGGCGCACGGTTATCTTCTCCCCCCCCCCCCCCCATCCCTCAAAGCAAGATAGAATCGTTTTTGAGCCAAGGTGGGAGTGAAAAATTTTATTGCAAAAAGACCGTACGGGAGTGAAAAATTCAAGTCACAAGAGCTGGAACTTATGAGTCAGTGAGAGATGCTCCAGCCAACAAAGACACATTTCAAGTTGGCATGGACGTAATATCGTAAACACGACAAAACTGTGTATCTTTTCTCAACATCTTAGGCCATTACAGCAAAACAGAATACATTCAAGAAAAGCTATTTAATAATAGTGTAATGAGCATAACAAACTATGCAACCCCAATGTTTTGATGTTGCCCTTTGCGCTTCCCTTCCACCGGATTTTTTACACAAAACTAAGCAGGACTGTTTAGGCATAAAGCATCTAAAAAAAGGAATTGGACTCCTGCACATCAACATAAAATCAAATCAAACACAACAGACATAGGTCTGGCTTCTGTTAAGATGGGTGAAGAAGTACTTTGTCACTGTTTTGCAAAATACCAATGCTTATTTCCATGAAAGTAACCTAACTAAGCCTAACCTAAAGGACCCTTTCTTCATCTCATCCTGTCTAACCTATTTGTATCACGGCAGCATTTGTGTCACTGATTCTTGCAAAATTTCAACTACCTACTGCCTACCACCTCCTACCCCTTGCCATGCAATTAACCAACCTTAACCTAACTTAGGGTAGCCCATATGTTGAACACCATCTCAACTCACCTCACCTATTTCTTGCCAGCAGCAGTTATCATAAAAGCATGATCAAGCTTATTATTGGCTGGTTTTAACTTGTGTTTTGGCTCAATTGATTTGTGCCAACTTCTTCACACCAGAAAAACTGACAACACGTAAATCGAAACCCCTGAAATCACTGAACAACTTATTCTCATTGGCATGGTTAGCCTCCGTCAAGGGCAATAGTGGTTATGTTCCACAAAACAAGCTCTCTCCTACAAATGTAACATAACTTGGCCACAATGAATGAAAAGAATGGCCACAAAACATATTTTGCTGCTTGCCTTTTCAGCTGCAGCAAAGGCATCCATCTGGGTTTCGTTATTCATATTTAGTAACTTCAAGTTTGAGATGTTGGCTTCACATTTTAAGTGGGGTGGTCTAACTATTTGCTAAAGAGCAATATCTACCTCATATTGTAATTGTCATGCAGCTTAGAGTGTTTCCATGCAAAAATATGGTGTATATCTAAAGTACAGCCATTTGCATGTCAGCAAACCATGGCAACTATGGATAACGCCTTGTTAAAGCAGACATGAGGGACCACATCAACAAATTTGAGGCGAATAATCATAAGTATAGAACAAAATAGTTTAATTGCATGTCCTGTGGCTTAATAATTTGTCTTACAAACAAAACTCCATGGATTAAAACAGAAAATGGCTGAATTTGGTAACAAATCACGTAATGGAAGCAGGTAAGGTTAGCGATTAGTTGATCCACTAAAGAACCTTACCGTTTTTTTAAGGACAGACTTCTTTCTGCTCCACCACACAAAAAGCCGGTATCTTTCGCAATGGTTGCTAAAGGAGAGGATCATTCAACCCGCCCACAACATAAAAATATTCATCATGCCCAACAACCTACAAGACTAAAATGCAAAACAAGTAAGAAGAGGTTTGAACTAGTCAACAGATTCTAAGGGCCGCATTTCGCTACCAACACTTCGGTATTGGCTGCACCGGGTCTGTCCCAAAGCTATGCGCATAAGGATAATGTAACGCGATGAGGTAGTGAAACTGGAATGGCTTAGATTTTTAATTATTGAGCCTCGCCATGAACCAAAGAAAGGGCTAACTGGGGGTTTAACAGGACAAAAATGGAGGTAAAAATACTTTCGTGCTCAAAGTTTTCTCCTTCACTCCCTGTCACTTGTACACTCTTGGGTGTATATGAAACATGTTTGGGCGGCTGGCAACTTAGTCCAATTCATGTAGTACATATGTGCAAGTTTGCAGTCGGAACATTTTTTCAGGAAAGTTAGCCAACATTTTAAGCCATAGATGATATCTTTAAAGCTAATCTGAAAAGAAGGAGAAGTGAATTTGTATCATGCTCGTGCGAAACCAAGAAAAACAAAAGTAAAGGAGTGAATATGAAGGTTTATCTTTTTGTCGATTTTTTAATAAAGATATTTGACTAAAAATATGAATATGAATACTCAGATTGTGATATTCAACTTTTACTATTTAGACGGCATTTCTTGAATTTTTCACTCCTACATTTCGGGAGTGTTGCAATTAAGTGGTCAATTCTCTTCGGGTTAAAAAAATACGTTGAGTCAAATTATCTACCAGGCTTTTCTGATGCTCGTACTGGGTCTTGCTTTGGTCCTGTGGTGTTTGCCTGGTGCGACCCAAAAAAAAAAAATGGGAATGCATGAAAGCTTCGCATTTGGCACACAGCTTTAGTTTGTGGCGCATTTTGTAAAGAAACCAAACTTGATGCATGCAAGCCGCTGAAGTCGCTGTGCGTCTCGGGCTTGAAGGTACCTGGTGCCCTTACTCTGTGCATACATAGGGATAATTCAGCTGTAGGTGGGGCAGGATATAGTCATAGGTGTCCAGCTTCTATGGAGCCTTGCTTACGCTTGATGGTTTCAAGTGAGCTCGGTTTTGGATGACATTAAAACCTCTGAGAGGGAAATATGGGTTCGGCATGTGTGGTTAAACAATACCAGGTAGGAGTGAAAAAAAATCATACAAAATATGGGGAAAGGGAGTGAAAAATTCCTCCACATAGTGTGTTGCTTAACACCCGAGGTCTGCAATTTCAGGACACTGATCTTTCACCCTGCTATGTCTCGGTTACACTCTATTAAAACGCGTAACGTCAGGTTTGTGCGGTCCCATACCTGCTGGGCTGGGTTTGGCGCCTAACATGTTTGTGCGACCCAATACCTGCTCGGCTGGGCGTGGCTGGGTGTCTACAATTGGCAACGGCTGTCGGTAAACACGGTGCCACGGGCCGCACAGCTGTCTCCCATGCGTATTCATTTAACCTAAGCAATTCCGTTGTTTGCTACTTCTGCCTGGGTTTCCTTGCTGCTCACGATCTTGTGGTGTTAATGGTCATTGGAAATCTGGATTGAATACGCGGAAAGTCAACGCATTTTGTGGTTCGCTGGATCTTTCTTATGCGGCAATTACGAGGCTCCTGTTCGTGCTATCCATGCACAATAAGTTCCGAAAACCGTGCTGTAAACAAACGCAGTCAAGGTGACTTGTGAAGGTCACAACTGTGTATGGACTTCTCCGAGACAAGTCTGACGTAGTCATGCAAGTACAGCTGATATATGTAACGGTTGGCAAATACGCCATGTAATGCAGAGACATACGCAGATAATGAAGCGGCAAACAGCGGAGTGTACCGACAATATGCCGACCGCGTTCTACAATCAGTGACGCAGCTCGTAGGAAGCAAGCTAAATATTGCTACACCATATAATGTTATGGTATGATCTTGACAAAGGACATGATATAATGTGATATCACACTGATAATATTCATATTTGCATGATGATATTGAGATAATATTTATAAGAAAAAGGAAGATTATAATGGATAGCTCTGCCGATACAGACCTTTTTGAGCGACTAAATTACAGCCCTATTATTACTGTCATTTCCGATGCATAACAGTGACATCGCAAAGCGTCAGCCAACGCCCGCATGAGTGAATCGGTCCACCCTGCCCGGACTGTGTGACCCAGCGGCAGCATTCGCATGAACGGCAGCCAATGGCACCATGCGTAAGGTGCGCATGCAAACATTAGTCAGATGATGCAAAAGGCTTCGCAGCATCGGTGATTTTGTTGGTGGACGGTTTAAATTCGTTCCTGAGCGTTTCGCTGACTTAATAAGCATGTACAGAACAAGCCGACCAATCGTACTACTGCTTGGACCGGCCTTCACGTGTGACATTTTCTCCACCCAAGACGATGCTAGTCTCTTCCCGTTCGTGATCAGGTTCTTCCCGTCCGTGATCAGTTTTTACTAATCCGTGAGGCACGGGCGAGTTTGACGCCTAGTGTTTCCAACGCATTAATCATGTAAAGTTATGTTGAAAATTCAACAATGCTTTACATGACATTCAAATCAGCTTCCTTTTCATGAAAACAGAAACATTAGCAATTCTATACATCATTTTTGTCTCTGTATATATATGTATATATACCATCTTGAGATTTCGGAAAGCACTGACCCGGCATGCAATATCTACATGTATCGACATATGTGATGTTTTGATACCTGTGCCGACAACGTTCCCGATGCTTTGTCTACCCATCCCGTTACCAACAAAATTTTGACTGTTAGGTTAATCCAATCGGCAAAATTGTTGTTGCTGAGATGTGTTGAACGCAAGCGCCTTGCTGGGTAGCTTTGGTGTCGAATGTCTATGCTGAGAATTGGGTCGATATCGACTCAATCATCTACACAGACGTGATCAAAGGTGTCAGATGTTTACGCCGCAGAGGTCTGTAAGATTCATCTTGACAGCAAGTATGTTTCTGTAGTCACGGACGCGTAATACTGGCAACGCTGGCTGTTGCGCTGCGTCTGGGCACCGAACGGCGAGCCTGGACGGTGCATGCGAATGTTTAGTGTACTCAGCTCGAAACTGGGCCGCATGTGTGTGTGTGTGTGTGTGTGTGTGTGTGTGTGTGTGTGTGTGTGTGTGTGTGTGTGTGTGTGTGTGTGTGTGTGTGTGTGTGTGCGTGTGTGGTCGATTCTCCTCACGGCTACCATCCAGTATCTTCCATGACAAAAACGGCCCGACTGTCTTGCCACCGCGACGGACGCTTCGTCGCACCGCTGGCGGCCAGCCCCGCCCCGCGGAGCGACCGCTCACCTGGTCCGGGGATGCTGGCGCTGGCCGAGCCCGGCTGTCGGCGCTTGTCTCAGAGCTCGTCAGCGTTCTCGCCCTTGGCTGCCGCCCGCCGAGGGAGCTGCGCGGCGCGTCCGGGCCGCGCGGAGGTGCCGACTGGGTTCGACGGGCGCCGCCGCTGGACGACGACTGCCCCGCCGCGCGGCGCCGGCGGCCGTCGCCGACGTCGGCGGTACGCCGGCGTCGGCCGAGCCGGGCTCCCTTCCCTGGCCGCGGGCTCCGGGCGTCCGCCGGCTACGTTTTTTGACAAATAATTAATTGGTCTGTTTGAACGAATAAATGCCACGCTCTTTCAAAGCTTGCAGAGTAGGACTAAACGTCTTTGGCCTCGTCTTGGGCCCTCAGTGACCAAAAGATAAATGCACAGTAGATGCAGCAAGCCAAACGGTTATTTCGCAGTGCGGAGCGGGTGTGGTGATAACAGGCGCTTACTGTTGGTTCGATCGCTGCCATTGTCATTCAGATGTTAAAACTTGGGCAAAGGAAGTCTTTGGGAACCCATACACGTGGATCGTACCAGTTTCTTGGAAACGACGTTCCTCCATGAGGCTTTAGAAGTAGACAAAGAGGCTCGCTGATGCAGCGTTTTCACGCCAACTTAGGAATCGTGTATTTGAAATTGGCTGGCTTTCGGCCTTACTTGGCCCATTATTCGCCTCCGATTCAGTCGCTTAATTTGGAAACATTGGCAGCTGAAGTGTGTTTCGTTGAATTGTGTAAAAGCACAAACATTTCTGGCCAACATTCGTCATAACGAATTAGGTTTTATGCCAGTGTAGCTTTCATGGCGTGTCTCTCTCCGTTTAAGCTACAGCCAATAATGGTTGAGAGCGGTTCGATAGCTTTCAGTATGGTCTGATAGCTTTGCTGCATTCCGAGCCTACCACATTAACACTGCGAAATTGGATTCTATAGAACATGACTTTGTCAAATGAAATGTCGCAGATTGATGATCACCGCATAATAGCTTTGAAAAAATGGGTGCTCTGTAAAAAGCTTTGTTGTCCTTGTCTCAGTGGGGTACGGTCTTTTGAGGTCCCAGCAGGGTCTATCCCAGTGCGGTTCTACGCTCCCCGTGTCAATGGAATTGGAGGGTCAAACTTTGCCCACAAGCCTTCTCGCAATTATCTAGCCTCACAATCCACAGACACCATCACGTCTGGTCGCATACCAGCGCCGTCATTCGCTGCCCGTCCAGACCCCTCAGACTCTCTGCAGCCGGCGCCACCTGCAATCCCTCCGCCGCGTTCAGACCCCTCACACCCTCTGCAGCTAGCGCCACCTGCGGTCGCTCCGCCGCGTTCAGACCCCTCAGACCCTCTGCAGCCAGTGCCACCTGCGGTCGCTCCGCCGCCGTTCAGACCCCTCAGACCCCTCTGCAGCCAGCGCCACCTGCGATCTCTCCGCCGCCTGCGACGGTTCGTGCGAGGAGGGGCTTGGCGGGCCTCCGCGGGCGCATTCAAGTGCAGTAAAGCTATCCAGGCGCCCAGGCGGCCACTTCGCATGATGAAATGCCCGCAGCTGGCGGCTACGAGTGCCGAAGGGCGCCGGAGTCCGCAGCAGGGAGGCGGCTCGACATGCCCAGCACGACCGGGCGCATCAGCGTCCCCCCGAGTCACAGCATGAAGGCCGGGCCTCGATCTATTCGCGGCACAACGAGGGTCGCGACGAAAAGGCAATCTCATCGCCATGCAGACAATTGCAGACTGCACATCGACACCGTTTAAATATGCAATGAAGGCAGTTGAACCAAGTTATAACCATTAAGATGCGTATACCGTATAGGTCGGAGAAACAGAGCCTGAAAGCATCGCGATATCTCCGCGACGTTCAGACGTTATGCTGGGTTCTTCCCCATAGGTCAAAGGGTGCAACTGGATAGGTTCTACATAGAACAAAGCACACAAGTTATTCCTGCATCCTACACTCTGATAAAATCGTCAGAAATCCAGCGGATCACGCAACAGCACACTCATTCTGAGCGGCACATAGCTGCTGGCACGCATCACAAGGCGTCAGACGACCCTGGGGAAGTTTGCCACCCGGTCGGGGTCGAGGGCGCGGTACGGCAACTTGACGTCCTTGTGGCGCTGCTGAAGCCGACCTGACATCATGCGGAGGTGCTCCCGGAACCTGGAACCGGTGACCACAGATCAGAGAGCCGTAGACGTGGAGGCAGGGAGAGTCACGGACGGAGGGGTGATCAGCTCGCTGTACGGCGATGTCCGTCAGTCACGGATGGAGAAGGAGAGGAAGGAAGAAGAGGAGGGGAACGGAGAGGAGCGGAAAGGAGAGGAGAGGAGAGGATAGAGGGAGGAGAGAAGAAAAGGGGAAGGAGAGCATAGCAGACCGGAGCAGAGCAGGGGAAAGGAGAGAGGAGAGGAGAGAAAGGTAGAGGAGAGGAGATGGGAGAAGGATGGATGAAGAGGAGACGAGAAGATAAAATGAGCAAGGACAAAGAGGAGGAGGCGAAACAGTTGTGTGCGTCATGCTATCATTTGAACAGTGGTGAAGTCATTCTCAGCAGCAATAAATGTACTCCATGCCAGATCGTAAACCTGGGTTGAAGTGAGGCGATACCCATGAACGTCGCATCCGAGAACTGCGAGGCCCAACCACATTGGTACGGCCACCCACGCGCAACATGGAGCGTCGATCTGGCCGCGGAACCACTTATTGTCCAGACGTCAGCGACCGGCAGCCGACAGTCACGCTCTGCCGTCTCGAAGAAGAAGACGCGCAGGAGATGTGGGAGCCTGCCGCGGGCGCCACGGCTTCATCCATCCGTCCATTGTGTCAAGATACAACAAAAAATGAAAGCAGCGGTCGTGATGGCTGCCAGTCGATAGGGCATGTCGTCATCGTTGTCATGTACGCCCGTGCAAGTAGAACGTCGGCAGCCAGCCAACAAAGAAGAAATGTGAACGCCTTGATGGACACGTGACCCTCCCCCAACTCCACTATGCCGCCTTCCCATGCGTTGATGACAGGAGGTAGAAGGTATTTGGCATTCATGGCGTGCTAAGCAATACACGCGTATACTGTTGAGCCTCAAGGTTAATGGAAGGCGCTGCGATCGCGCCCCACTGTTCCCGGCAGTGCTACCCCTGGTCAAGTCGGACCAGAAGTAATGCGGTGGCCATTACCGTGCATGATGTGCATCTAGATGCGCTTGGGGCTTGGGGATTCCCAAAAGTACTTGTGATGCGATTTGATTTTCCAGGCCTTTACACAGCTTAAATTTGAAAGATTGCACACCGAGTCGCATTAAGGCTTTTGCAACATTACAAAGGTTATGTGGTCATTTATGAAAGAAAAAATCCAAAAATATCAGAATCCTGTATCACCATTTGGTGACACCAAAGTTTACTGTAAAAAGCTTATTTAAGCGGCCGCTGGCGCGTGAAACTCTTGGCATACCAAATAGTAATATTTATCAAATACAACATCTTACAACATCATCAGGTTTCTATGTGCGTGTTACGCGACTTCCGTAAGCATTTATTTTGATTTAACGCGCGCCCGGGTGGTCGGCTAGATACCCTTCGCTCGGGTGGGGGGGGGGGCGGCAATTTGACCCCCCTGAGATCTCTGGAACTAAGAAAGCCAGAGATACCAAATTTACAGGTGTCTTGACCTGTACGTGAACTCACTTAGGTCAAAGTTTGAGCTTTCCAGGTCATGACCTTCGGGTCAAATGAGGTAAAACAAGGTCATATCACAGGTCGGTCTCTAAAATGTCCCCAGAACCTAGGCAGCTATTTCTGAGCAAAAGGTCATAATCCCATTTGAGGTCAGTGACCTTGTTTGACCTTTTGAACGTCATGGTGACCAAAGTCATACACGACTGCCCTGAGTTTTCCCTTCAAATAAGCGACAAAGATTACACTAGGCAGTATGTTCCTAAAACAAAGTGTCTACCCAGATCATCTTAGGTCAATGACCTCTTCTTACATCTAAGAAGTCAATGGAAGATTTTATGCGGTTCCTGCCGACCACAAATTCGAAATGAGTACCACAAACTATCCTATGCAGCAAGCCCTAGCGTAATAAACCAGGTTGGTTTTGCCCTTGGTCTGACCTTTATACCTGACCTTATGTCAACGTAATTTACTCATTCAATATTTGTAGTACCTAAGAAAGCATCTCA
>NW_023596297.1:33446677-33501677 GCF_011947565.3 Pollicipes pollicipes | reverse complement strand
CGGCACAAGCTGCCACAGGCCACAGTAACGGCACGTGTTAGACATCTTGTCGGAAGGCATGGGGGCCTCACGTGTGACACCTCCTGCTAGGGGCCACGGCACTATAAGATGTGACGCACCCTTCCGATGGCACGAAAACATCATGCGTAGCGTGTCCGCCTAGCTCGGCTGCGCGAACGTCCTAAGCAGCTCTGCCCGGGGGCGTGCGAGTCTTCCAACACGTCCAACATTCGACGCCCACAACTACTCAAACAGGAGGACGCATTCGGGTTACAATGTCCGACGTGCCCAGTCATGGAGGGCACAGGCTAGTCGTTAACACCGTAAATAGACAACAGCGCAAAGCAGGTAAGGTGTGAAGGAAATACAATATGTATTTCCAGCTTCGGCACATCACACGGAGGCAGGCAGCCCATTCGATGTTCCCACTGATCTCTAGATGAACTGGTACGCACTTTAGACAATTGTCCAGCCCAGCCTAGCCGCGTTTATATAGAAAGGCACCGGGCAGGTTTTCGCGACAGTTTGCCCCAAAACAAAACGTTGAATCCCCATGTCACAGTCGAGACGTTAAGAAAAAACAGGATACTTTTGGCCAAAGGCTGAAACAACTTGGTTGTGCTAATAAATCAACATACCTAATACATAAATATTTAGGATTGTGGAGGTAATTGGTTCGGAAAGTCACAACTTTGAAGCGAGTAGTACACGTTGGATAGCACCAACATCAAATCTCTGGTGAGTAAATGAACACACAAGGTTATTTTCACGACATTTGGAGAACCGCTGTCGGAATGGGTGTACTATGTAACGCTTCGGCAAAAAAAAAACGCAAACGAGTCAGCAAATTAGCAGGCACCGTACTGCATTTGAGCGGCGCATTGCAGTGCCTGTTCAGGACCGGTATGCACGCCAAGTGTCGTGAGGCGGTCGGTCTTAAGGCAATTTATCAGGGAATCTCACACATGGATTTTGCGGCGCAGCAGCCCGCAAATAAGATATGGATCACGCTACTTATCAGAACATCTACCGCTCTGTAGCTCACAGTGATAGAAAATGCGTTCCAAGCGAGGCCATCTACGGTCGGATACATTATGACCAGTTCCACGAATGCATATCTCCAGACGACGTGCCGAAAATGCCGAGCCTCCAGATAATCCTGACGTCCCCGTGCCACGAGCAGATTGGCGTGGATGGCCCGGTGCGGCAAATGAGTGAGTGGCCACAACACATGAGCATCGGCTAGAGCGTTTTGGCGTTCTTTACCGATCTGGCACATTTTTATCGGACTATTGTCAGCGGGTGTGTATATTAGATAACGTAGGTGGTCAATTTAGAGTCAGTCCGAGGAATTCAGAAACCAGATTGTTCTTTAGGCGTGTTTGATCGCAAACGACAGGAACTAAGCGCAGATAATTTGCTGATGTCAATGTTGATAACATTGCTATCAGTTGTGTAATTTTGTTAAAATGACAACAAACATTGTGTTTTCCTTGATCATCATGCCTGATTCAGCTCTTAACATATTATGTTCATATGCGCGCGTCGAGACCAGTCTCAAAAGTGACTACATGCAGTATGCTACAGTTTGGCACGCATACGCATTGAAACGTAGGGACCATTCTCAGACCTACGTCATCGCTGCAAAAGGCACCGCTCGCCCGCAGCCAGTGTAAGAGTGCACCCTCCCACCCCTCTGCGCTGCCAGTTCTTACCCCTGCCTTAAGGCCGGCGACAGATTGCAGCGAGTATTTTACTAGGGCGGCGCGTGCGGCTTGACGAGCCGTTCTTCACGCTGAATAGCTGAGATTTACCGCGGATCGATGCAGCATTAAACGAACTAGGTTTGCCGAAAAAATCAACCGCTGTTGCCATTCCAGACAACCTCAATCGCTCACAACACTAATGCGGCATCGGCAGTACAACCGACAAGATTTAGCTTACGATGGCTCCGGCAGCGGCTTTCAGTGAAATCAGCGAGGCCGTCAGCTCTCAGTACCGTTCGACATCGCGAATCTTGACAAGTTTACAGGACCCCAGGTTCAGTACGGTACTGCAGTACTGTGGTGCCAAAAGCTCTCAGCTCGGACGCAGGCGTCTCAATTGACCACGACGCCCGTCTGGCAGCGATCTGTTTGAAGTGAAAGATGCTGCGCATCAGGCAGGGGTAAGAGCCATTCTATGCGCCATTCTATGCGCGCCGGAGAAGCAGAACATCATCCGATCGCGCAGAGGCAGGAAGGGCACAGCATGAATAAGTGGCAGTAAGCGATCGGCGTATCAGAGGAGAGGAGAGAGAGGGACAGAGAGAGACGGAGACGAGGGTGAATAGTTGAAGAGGGAGGGACGAGAGAGGAGAGAGAGGGAGAGAGAGTCAAGAGAGAGAGAGAGAGATGAGAGAGAGAGAGAGAGCTGAAGAGAGGAGAGAGGATGAGCAGGACGAGGGAGAGAGAGAGAGAGAGAGAGAGAAGAGAGAGGAGGAGAGAGAGAGAGAGAGAGAGAGAGAGAGAGAGAGAGAGCAGACGAGAGAGTAGAGAGACAATAGGAGAGAGAGAGAGAGAGAGAGATAATATAATATATTATATATATATTCTCTCTCTCTCTATCTCTCTCTCTCTCTCTCTCTCTCTATCTCTCTTCTCTCTCTCTCTCTCCTCTCTTCTCTCTCTCTCTCTCTCTCTCTCTCTCTCTCGCTCTCTCTCTCTCTATCTCTCTCTCTCCTCTCTCTCTCTCTCCTCTCTCTCTTCTCTCCTTCTCTCTCCTCTCCCTCTCTATCTCTCTCTCTCTCTCTCTCTCTCTCTCTCTCTCTCTCTCTCTCTCTCTCTCCTCTCTCTTCTCTCTCTATCTCTCTCTCTCTCTCTCTCTCTCTCTCTCTCTCTCTCTCTCTCTTCTCTCTCTCTATCTCTCTCTCTCTCTCTCTCTCTCTCTCTCTCTCTCTCTCTCTCTCTATCTCTCTCTCTCTCTCTCTCTCTCTCTCTCTTCTATCTCTCTCTCTCTCTCTCTCTCTCTCTCTCTCCTCTCTCTCTCTCTCTCTCTCTCTCTCTCTCTCTCTCTCTCTCTCCTCTCTCTCTCTCTCTCTCTCTCTCTCTCTATTGCATGCATGCAAGTGGAAGTACAAGTGCAACTGCATGCATGCATGCTTGCATAAAGGCACACATTCGTGCGTACACTTCCTTAAAGGGAGTGTTCCACCTATGTACGTGGTTTTGAACTGAAATAGATGAAGGAATACTGAAGATCATTTGGCGTGGTTCACAGTCCTGCCCTTCTCGAGACTTAATACTTAGTTCTGAGTTACACGCCCGCAATAATATGCAGACTATTTTGAGCGGACTATTACAAGGTCATCCCGATATCCATGGCGCCATAATGACGTCATTCAAATCGCGTCATTTCGCCGGCCAGAAAGCGTTCAAGGTCAATAAAGATATAACTGGCGAGTCGTTAATGTCTGGCGTTTATGAGATTAAGCAGCCGTCAATTGGCTCTCATCAAATGTTGCGGAAGTTATGCAATTAGTACCGACCCGGGCCACCTCTAGGGAGATCGGAGAACTACAAATGAGTACTGTCATACAAACGTTCCATGACGCAATCAAACAATAGCGCAATGAGGAGCACATTTGCAAAATAAATAGATGTTGTTGTCAAGAGCAGTTTTTACACTAAAAGTATATGGCGCCGATAGAGAGGTGGTTAACGCCCTCGCGTTAACCACTGTGTCTGGGGAAACCAGAGGTACGGGGTTCGATTCCCTGCAGTGCCCGCCCTCCCTACCAGGGCGAGAGGCAGGCGACGCCATGTCGCCTCAGCAGCTGAGTGCGTTGTAAAGCCCGATGGCACACACTTAAAAACGTACGAAAAGTCATCAGTGAGCTTATTTTGTCATATTTGATGCTTGTTTGAATATCCTCAAATGTAGAACATTCCTTTGGATTGAAATGGATCGAAATCACATGCCGTGCGTGAACCACGCAGAAGCTGGTGGTTTGAGCGCCACCAGGCATTTAGCGCTGCATTTACCGACAGCAGGGTCCAGTCTGAACGTCGGGCAGGGAGCTGGCAACGACCGTGGTCAGTACCGAAAGCCTTGCATGCATACGGGTCAGAGAGCAGAGAAGGCATGCAAGCTTAGCCAGGCCATACAGGGTGGCCATCTTCCTTGTCAATTTGGTGAGCTACGCGAGCGCCGACGCGCGGTGAAGACCCTCTCAGCCAGCTCGCATCAGCACCAGCCCAATTTTCTGGCTGCGAAGTATGCCTCACCATTTTTCAAATCACGGTCGCGAGGAACATCTGTCAGCGCGGGTGAAGTATCGGGCTCGCCCCGGCCTACGCTCGGCACAGCTGCAGGCAGTGCGCACCGTATTCTGAACTCTGTGGGCACTCCCGCGGATCGGCGGGAGGTGCGGACCCTCCACCACACCGCCACTCCCGCCCCCAGACGGCGCCCGGCTCAGTGTCTTGACCAGCCGCGACTCACGTGATTAGCGAAGCGTTGGGTGGGCGGCGCCCACCAAATTCAGTCGTGGTCCAGCATTCAGCCAGGACGTCTCAGTGGACCCCATCCGCAAAGCCATCTCGTGGGCTAGTAGCCACCGCTCAGTCACGCGTCGGGTGCAGGAATATGAGACGGGACCGAATTGGTCTCTACTCGTCTGCAATATTGCTGAGAGGCTCGGCCTCAAATAGTAACTCAGCAGAGCGTATATCGCCAAATGCGCCGCATTTTTGAACTCATAGGACCCTAAAGTGTGTGGTGATGTGATAAATTACGAACGTAATGTAGGATAAACGAGTTATGTGCAATAATGTCATGTCATATCATGCGACAAGCGGTGCAGTCATCTGGGAACAGACCACAGGATATCCACGACCCGATTTCAAGCCACACCATTAGCGTGGATATTTAACTGATACCACCGCCACCGCTAGCGTGGCAGCTTGGTATGCCAGTGACCGTAGTGGTAAGTCAATAAATAATATGCATGCAACTGCCCCTGGCGCACGACGAACACGCTCCCTCGCTGACTAGGCACCGTGTCAGCGTCCAGGCGGGGCCCGAGATCATATGGCACGGCTCCTTACCCAGGTCATGCGAAATGCACTGTTACATTACCAGTGGATCTCTCAACGAGCGCTAAGAGATCTTATGTCACGAATGCCATACTGTTGCAAGCTATGCTCCAGTATTGCGGCTGCGACCACGAGAAGACCTCAGCACTGTATGCTTGGACCGCACTTTTCAAAACGCGGCCTGTGGCCTTTGCCGTGTTCTGGTCAAGATCCTTCCGTCCAGATAACAAAAAAGGCCTGCTCCGGAGAGATTTTGCCATTCAGTAAACCGTGAGTCCGGCAGCGCGCCAGCTGGAAACAAAATCAATGAATATTCGATGAAGGAACGAGCCACTCGTTTTGCACAAAAAGCGAAACAAATGCCTTGATGCAAGTCATACAGAATTAATTGTTCTGTGCTTCTGGACGTACATCGTGTTTTCCCTGAAATTGTATTTAAGAGAACTTGCGACGCTCTTGCCCTCAGGGATTTAAGAGAGCAAGCACGGAGAGTTGCACTGTGAATCCTGTCGATTGCTGCCATCGTCTTTGATCGTCCCACCGATTACCCAGCGGTGCTGAAGGTTTCAAAATAGAAGCCATCTGCCTTCGGAAGGACCAGCTTGGATGCCCCTGAGGCACGCTTCACGAGCCCTCCCAATATTTGCATCACCTCCATCGATAGCAGGGGGGAGCGTGCAGCGCTGCTCTCAAATATTTGCCTCATCTGCATGGAAAGCAATAGGAAGCCTGCAATACAATCAGGGTTTGGAAGGAGTCGCATACAGTATGGAAAACTAAAACTCCTGCTATGCTTAGCCAATTTTCGAATCAGTGGTGGTGCACGGTCTTAAAATAGGAATAAATAAAATGTTGTCTTTGACAAAGCGCATGCAAGCGGTGATGGCTATTGCAAGTAGTGTTGTCTGTACGTCTGCATCATATGTGATGCGCGCGTTTGCCTTTGACAGTACCCCATATCAGAGACAGAGGCACGAAAAACGAGATGAGAAGGAAAAACGCTTGCTTGGAACAGCACTGAGATTAGCACAGCTCATAAACTTGCCGTTCTTCCTCACTATTAACGTGCGTGTCTCCGCCCTATCACTTTCTACACTTCATTCGGTAGTGTTTTCAAACGCGATGTCAAACCCGCTTATTCGGAAAAGGCAGTCTTTTCAAAATTAAAACGATCAAAATTAGGGCCATTGGACATTCATGTTTGTATTTATCCCGAGAGCTGTCCCTGCATCTCTTTCATCCGTCTCAGCAATGTTTATGTATGAAGTATCGATGACATGGCCGGGAAAGGCGGCAGCATCACACGAGCAAGCAGCTGTCAGGGTGACAAATATTTCCTGACATAAGCGTCAAGATCAACGTCAATAACTCATCGCTGTACAGCCCTCCTATAATATCCCCGCATACGCCTTTAGCAATCTGGAGGCTGCAACAGGCATCGAAAATGGTTATTTGACACACCTCAAAAGCCAAAAACCAGTTGACCCAACCATCGCCTTTCAGCACTAAGAAGAAGTCAGCCAACGCGTGGCTCTGAACAGGCCGCCATTCGTCCCGACTCGTCTTCCATCAGTCAAGCCAGGGGCCGTTCCTGGACAGTGCAGGATTTCAAAACCAGGTGTAGTCTGATAGGAAAAGTCAGCTGATGTCATTGCTTTAGCTAGAACGGGCCTGCGATGAGAAAGAAAACCCACAGGAAGTCTTATCGGCCGCCACGTGATAACCGGGTTGAAAAACATCTGAAGGTACCAGACCTTAAGGGTTATGAATACGCTAAATGCGACGAACTAGCAGGGAGCCAGGCCCCTGCTCGCTGCAGTGACTGATAAGCCGTCCACTCATCGCACAGCGAAGGAGAAAATTTGCTCGGAGACCTTCCTCTCCGTTTAAAGGCTTAGCTAAGACCTTTGTCGGCCAGTGCGCCACTAGGAGCAGCTCAAGAGCAAGATGATATCGTTAACCACCAACTCAGCCCAGCACTGCTCAGCATACTGTCCTGTCGATAATACTGCTAAATCACGTTTGGTCCGTCCGGAAGACACGCTTGGACTAACCAACATACAGCGATAAATGCATAAACCGTGGCATGCTCTCATTCTAGTCCACGGGGGCGCTGCATCAACAGCGCAGCTGAGCCGGGGAGTGCCCGGCGCCGCAGCTAGCGCGGCTGACCCGGGGAGTGCTCGGCTCCCCAGCTAGCGCGACTGACCCGGGAGTGCTCGGCTCCCCAGCTAGCGCGGCTGACCCGGGGAGTGCTCGGCTCCCCAGCTAGCGAGGCTGACTCGGGGAGTGCCCGGCTCCCCAGTTAGCGAGGCTGACTCAGGGAGCGCTCGGTTCCCCAGCTAGCGCGGCTGACTCGGGGAGTGCCCGGCTCTCCAGCTAGCGAGGCTGACTCGGGGAGTGCCCGGCTCTCCAGCTAGCGAAGCTGACTCAGGGAGCGCTCGGCTCCCCAGCTAGCGCGGCTGATTCGGGGAGCGCTTGGCTCCCCAGCTAGCGCGGCTGACTCGGGGAGCGCTCGGCTCCCCAGCAAGCGCGGCTGACTCGGGGAGTGTCCGGCTCCCCAGCTAAGGTGCGATGAATGGCCGGTGAGCCCGCCCGCTGCCCTCACACAGTGCCGCAAGCCCGAGCCTATCGCCGACACGATCGTTGGCCGGGGTCTCCGATGCCACCAGTCATTGACCAGCCGCGAAGCACTCCGGCAAGGCTCCACGGGCACCATCTGCGCCTCGCGGCAGACGGTCCTGCCGGAGTGGTCGCCAACGGTTTGGACGGCGCTGACCTGCAGCAGTGGGCCGCGCCGCGGCGGCGAACGTCTAGACCGCGGGGCGACGCAGCGGAAGATGCCTTGAGCGACGGCCCAATTCGTGGATTTACTCTATCGGGCTTTGCCAACAGGAAACGGAGACCCACTGTGCAGCGCAAGGATTTCGCGGAACTTTGTATATTTACCAGGAGGGCAGAAAACTGAGCCGAAGGCATGCGAAAGGACGGCCGTGGCGTTCAGTAGCACACCTAGGCACATTGGCTTTGGGACCCTTTCAGGACACTTTTTTTAAATCATAGTTTAAAGAATAAGCTTTGTTTGTATACAAACTAGTCATCTCGTGGCTTAACAAGATATGGTTTGTGTGAGGGGGCGGAGATGAGCAAACCTTCGAAACAATGAAATCGTCCCTAGGCTCCTGCCATAGGGGCCATGACCCCTGGTCATGGGCGACTGCCCTTGTTGAGCAAAGCGCGCGGTAACGTACCGAACTGGCTCGTTAACTCCGCTGGGTCACGGGAAGAACAGCTGCTGTGCTTACGCCGTGCATTCAGAGAGCGGGCGCTACACAAATACGCGGTGGAGTACAGTCCCATGAACAAACGGCGGCCGCCGTCTAGCGTGGGAAGGGCGCGGCTGGTGTCCTGGGGGACCGCCACAGTGTAGGAAACTCTCAATCTGTTCCCTGAAGTGAGCGGTCAACAAGTGTCATGGGAGAATCTAGACTCCAGACGTTTAGACTCCAGACGTTTTCTAGATGTGTTTCTAGTTTTCTAGGAGTTTCCAGACGTCACGGCTGTCGGTCGATGGCATCACAGCTGTCGGCCGATGCCAACCGGGCTTCCGTCAACTGAGCCACTCCCAGCATCCCGTAAGGCACAGCGCTAAGTGACAACGGAAGAAAAAGCTCCCAGCGCGCCGGTACGCGGCGATTCATCAGCTGGTGCCCTCGGACGCCATTGGGGGTGGCGCTGGAGCTGTCTCGCGTGCGCGCTCTTTCGCAGCGCGCCGCTGCCAAATCCCGGGGGCAGCCGACCGCGGCCAGACGCCAACTTGGCCGCCGACACAAATGCGTCAGTGGCCCGGGCCTGCAGCGTTTAGCGGCCGCCGCTCGTCACGGCCGAGCTGGTGCCGTCACGGCGGTGGCAGCGCGGCTCAGTCGGTGACAGGTGCGGATGAAAGGCCGCTTAGCCGACGGCGGCCACGCGAAGTGGTCTCCTTATTACAGCTTGGAGTGGCCGGGAGCAGGCCGAGTCCAGTCCGTGACACGCACAGCTGGTCACGGACTGGATGTCAACCATGCTCATAAAACGATCGAGTTTGTGCAGTAGTGAGCAGGCTGCCTCGCCATGTTTCTTTGCAAGCCAATGCAATGTGACCGTATGTTTGTGTATGAATAGCCAGCACCGAGGTTCACTACCCAAACAGGCCGCTTAGCGCCACATCCAACGTCTTACCCTGGTGCCAGAGCGGCGAATTTTGCTCTAGCTAAGCATTAACGGCGTCGTTTGTGGCATGCCAATGGCCCTCGTCTTAATTGGCGGACAAATCAGATGTAACGGTAATCGTGATCGACGGGGCAACGGTTTTGTTGTCAAGCGCTCCTCTTGACAACGACGCAAGTGCTTCAAATGGGTATGTGATGGCATTACCATCGTCGCTAACGACCTTCAGTATGCCACGCGATGGCTTCGGTATAGTTTGGCACGCTGCCAGCTAGGACGCCTGAACATTGCTGAAACGCATAGGTGTATGCTAACGTGGAGGCGTAACTGTGAGTGTTGTCCAGAAATTGGTGGGACCGCAATGCATTTAGGATCAGTTTCATTTTACGCGATAAATATTCCTAAAACAAATATTCTCAAACTTTGGACCGAGTTTCTGCCACCAGGCAGGAACTCCTCCATCCCTCTCCCTTACGTCCATTATTGTGCAATCGACTAGCTGCCGTACAATCAACAGATTCGACAGCCCTGTTAGGCCGACCGAGCGAATATCGTGGTGGTGAAATGATCCTTCCCCAGTTCACGACTGGGTGAGAAAATATCCCAGTGGCTGGGACACCGGCCCGCAGGCTCGGCGCGTGCCCCGATTTAACGTGTGCGGAGGGTGAACTGCGGTAATGGGAGCGACGAGCGCTAAATCGCGTCTCCGATTAACGATCCATTTCAGTATCCGCAGCGGCAGTGAGCTGTGCCAATTCCATGTAGCAGAGAAGCGCCGAGCTGAAGCATCGCTCTAATCCTGCTCCAGGGCTGCCAAATTCCAAACGGCGCCTAGTTGCGCAGAAAATCGTTAGTTGTATCGCCAAAATGACCCCAAAGCCCAACTTACGGACCAACTTAAGCCCAATGTTGGCCAAGCAATCTGCTGCAGGCAAGCATACGCCGCAGATGTTGCGCCCTTCGCCCTTGCCCTAGGCCGGCATCTACCAAGAATGAACATTTGCAGCAGGAGCGTCCAGTAGCGGATTACCGACCACGCGGCGTGAGTATATGACAGAGAACTCGTGGTCCGTGAGACCGAGTTCGAGTCCCTGAGAAAGCGAAATGCTCTCCCGGCCATTATGTGGTGGTCAGCTGCCATCTGGCCAGAGAGGGTCATTCTGAGGGTCAGAGGGTCAGAGGGTCATTCTAAAATATGAATGCATCGATAATCTAACTGCAGTACAACTTCATATGTATTGCAGCTACCAGCTGATTTACCAGAGAGCTGGCAGTTGCTAAAAACAAGAATATGAGTGATGCGACGCAACAGCGCTTCTGGGTATTTGCATACTCGGGACTGATATTTACAGTGAATTGACCGTCATCAAACTCCTGCCCTACTGTGCTTTTGGGAAAAGTGATCCAATTGTTGCCATCCGATGGCTAGGTTCACATCCTGTCTTGCTTGCTGCATATTGGCATCTATTAGCGATTCATCAAACTCATTCAATTTAAAATACAGTTTTAACGGTTCCCACATCGTTTGCTTTTAAACATGGCTTATTTCTAGGCTCTCGCTCTGCTAAACACGCAATGTTTTCTCCTGTTAGCTTCATGTTTCACTTTTTAAAAGAATTGCTGTGCACGCGCGATGCACTTCACACGAAAATCGTGCAACGGTCTCGCAGTTTGATTTCATTTTCTTTCTAGATTCGTCTCCATCTAGTCCAATGGCTTGAATGTTAAAAAATTTGCGACCATAAAGCCGTATCAGTGTACAGGTGAGCAGTCGGAATCTATAGCGTACGCCCTAACGTGATTGGCTCGTAGAGAAAACTATAAATGGACGATTTACTTCAGCACAGTGTGTCTGGAGTGTCCTACACTTTTCCTACTAAGAATAAACAAGGTTTATATAAAAATGGGTAGGCCATCATCTAATATCTAATTGCAACCAAAAGCTTTATCCGCAGCAAGTTAACTAGGCAAATAATGATTATGCCAACAACTGACGTTCATTTACACCCAAAAACCTAGCCTTTTTTTATTTTTTCAATTTATTCCGGATGGTTTGCATTGGTAATATCGGGTTCAGAGCACCCGCTAAGCAAAGCTTGTTGCGTGTACCCCGAACCCACCACCCAAGTCGTGCCGTCCAGTTCAGCGTATAATTTTGCCTCCGCCTTTTTGCCAGATAGGACTGCGGAGGTTTTTACGCGCTGCACAATGCTGCGGCACCGCCGCCCCAGGCCTGGGTTGACCCTCATTGGCTAGGTGCAAGCTACCCTTTGCATTTCAGCCGGGTCAAACAATGCGCTCACTCTGGGACTCGTATCCAGTGCCGCTAGATTACGAGCCCAGCATCTCTGCCCTACACCACGAAGGCGGCAAACTACCTAACCTGCCCAAATTATATATAAATTATATATTAATCACATATAAATTGTGTCATATGAATTATATCTAAATTATATTAACATACCTACCTAACCCAAATTATTTAGATTTAGAAGGATTAAGCCAGCATGTATTGTTTATTTGCAGCTAAAAGCAGCCGTGCCCCAAAAGGACATATTTCACTGCGGGCATCTGGTTACTACTCAAAATAGTAGCATGGACACTGAGAGCAAATGCAGCTACGTATTCATGCAGCTACGTTTTGCTTAGCATTTGAAATTGATATTCACAGCGAGCTGACAGTTTTTTAAGCCATGCCCTACAAAAGCTTTTTCAATGCTTCGAGGGATTTCCTTGCCTCAAGATGCCTCCTTGCTTTCCGCATATTGCATCACTTTGTAAATCACTCATCCAATTATGAATACATCTCCGGCTGCTCCCACATTGTTTGCTTCCAGTCATTGCTCATTTACAAGATATTGTCCGCATGCTAAACGCAACTATTTTGACCACGTTATCTCTTACATTCCAGTTTTTGAAAGCATCACTGTATTTACCCGCTTCACTCGCACACTTAGCTATGTTATGGTCTCGCACTTAATTTCTCCTCAGCTTGGATTCTACCTAGTCAAGTAACCCGAAGAATCACACGTCCTGGACGTTAAGACTTTAATGAAAGCCACGATACCACAATCTACATCCTTCAAACTGAATAAAGTAAATATTTACTTGATTTCTTAATTTCGAGGAAAGTTGATTGATTTTCCGAACATTTTTAGAACTCGTCAGTCTTGTGTTAAGTTATTGTCAATCACTACAGGGATATTCCATTACCAAGTGTCGTAAGAAAACCCCAGTTTGGCGATTTGTCGCCAATGCTAGCAGCCCTGCCCTGAACCCACACCCATATCTTAAATCAGAGCTTCGGCCAAAGCCATTCGTATTTGCTGGGCGTCCATATATAGACCATGAATGATGCTTAGCTTCACACACCTGCGCGTTTCTCGATAACGTGAGAGCGAAATGCTTAACACTCATAATTGAGATTGTCCTATGCTTTAGTCCGAATCTGAACCTTTGTTTAGTCCAGGCAGGTCGTTCTTTGCCTTTTGCACGACTGGACAGGGAACGAGTACTTTGCGATGGCGTGGTAAGTGTCAATAATGGAAGTCATGACGTGGTAAGTGCAAATCATGCATGTCATGGCATAGTAAGTACCAGTCATGGATGTCATGGTGTGGTACGTGTCAATCATGGATGTCATGGTGTGATAAGTGCCAATCATGGATGTCATAGCTTGGTAAGTGCCAATCATGGATGTCACGGCGTGTTAAGTGCCCGATCATAGATGTCATGGCATGGCAAGTGCTAATCATAGACAGGCCCAGAGAAGAAATAGGTGGAGCAATTTATAGCACAAAAAATGTCATGCCCTTCATTCATAAAGAAAAATGGCATTGTGTCTGAGGTTGTGGGATATATGTGAGATAGGTTCACTAGGGTACATTAAGTCAATAGGAGTGCTCGTCGCATTCACAATTCAGATAATTAATCAAACAAATAAATCAAACCTGAAAGGTAGCAGCACAGTGAACGATCACCTTACATCGGGATTCAGCTCACCTTTTCCTCACATCCGTCGCGAACAGGTAGGGTGAAAGTTCATGCACGCTTGGAGGATACTGAATAGTTTCGACGGAAACGCCGGATGAAGTGCGTAACCGCTGGCTTGCATGTTCGAGATCATTATTAGTCACGCGACTACCGGGGAATCTGCCTCGCTTACCTTGGTGGTTGGTGGCGGTCGAGTCAGCTTCAGCGGGTAGTTGAGGATGACGCCCATCTGGTCGTAGGCGGTGTTGGCGAGGGCGCTGTGCTCGATGGTGCAGATGGATAGCAGAGAGGTCACCATGTCGGATATCTCCTCCTACCGACCTGAAGCCTGCAGCCGTCACCAACACCACGTCAATAGGCTGAATGTGTGAGTAAACCGTCCATCCGACACACGCATCACAGTGTCAGCCAGCCATCGCTTCTATATCTTGTTTGCCTGCTTCATGTGAAGTATTTAGGCGTGTGCCAAGCGAATCACATAGGTTATCTAAGTCGTGTCCGGCTGAAGAATCAAGCATACAATGTAACTTAAGTCAGCTCCCAATACGGGCCCAGTCACACTTGAACCGGTAAGATCTGCGTGAATATGGTGAATGCGATCTCGCCACTCGCTTACTCCAAACAGTCGAATCTCCTAACCATCACGAAAGGCTACGGCGATGACCAAAGGCGAACAGCGATCGTGTTCCGTCCTCCATTGCCGACACGCCGGCCAGCACCGCAGCCGCCAGCACAACCCGTCTCCAGCCCCCAAACGAGGACCCAACCATGAAAAGGCCCAGTCTGTTGCCTGATGATGATGATGCGCCCGCTCCAGATCCCATTAATCGCGCGCGGTCGGTTGGACGACGCGGCTAAAGGCGCCGCGTTTTTCTCTTTTGGCTTTGCTTGATCGTAATGCGGGGACCGGGTGCCTGAGTGATCTGTCACCACCCCGGGGCCCCTGCCCCGCGAGCGGGACATCCAGATGAGGCAGCGCCGTCCAACCAATAGTGGGGAAGGTGGGCAAGTACGGAAAGGAAATCTGTGCTCGATTTCCCTTGTCGTGCGCCGAATGTGTTCCCACTCGTAGCTAACTTGGATTGAAATCCCACCCCAAATCACCTACCGTTCAAAAAATGACTTAAAGGAAGCGTCACTTTGCTTAACTTGATTTCACTGGCACTGTCTGACTTTCAATCAAAGTGACGACATTCCACTCTGAGGCGGAATCGGCGTGATTCCGGAGCACAATCAATGTCACCAATAAAAATGTGACAACATATAACGCACTGATGTCAGACATATCAAACCGTTTTTTGTAATGCTCCGGATGCCATAAGCAGCCTGCTGGAACAGCTGGAAACGAAATGTCTCAAGATGGCATAATTAAGGACGGGATCAGTCCCCCTTTTGCAACTTCACGGCGCGCGCAAATCCCGAAATCTGTTCAGAGCACTCATCTGATGCATTGTGAGTTAGGCAGTGAACACGTGGCATCTACAAACTGCAGTGGTATGTTTCTCGAACATGCATGAGGCAGATGAAGATAAGGTTAACTGTAGATAACCAAGGATCAAAACTGGCGCAGCCCCGGTGAGCCTGCGTCTGGACCCCGATGCATGGCGGTTCTTTATACATTTCATTGGTTGAGCAGTGAGAAATCCGATCGGTTCTGATTCTGCGTTACCTAGAAACTGCATTAATTGAACCAAGCTTGCATTATTTAAATTTTGCGAGGATTCTGATCAGCCGCGGCGTTGGGCTCCAATCAAGCGGAAATGTGACTGGAGCAGCCACGGACGCGTTTGTGCGCATCCCGCAGCATCATTCTCGGCTTATGTTCAGCGCAGAGCACGCCCGCAACCACATCAACATTTACGGTATTAACGCGTCATTTGCACATTCACGCGTTCGCGGTGTCACGCCGCGTTCCCCAGCATCCCCGGGAGGCGGGGCTCATTTCGTCCGCACCGCGGCGGTAATCACCTCGACCGGCGCTCGGCGGCCACCCCGCAGACAGCCGGCGTCGGCGGCGACGCGCGTCGTTTGCGACAGATCGCGGTCACGTACCGCGCCCGTAACCGACACGGCGGTCGATACAGCGACTCCGGACAGATGAGTGAATCACCGGCGCGTCCCAGACGTGATGAAATGACGCGCCGCGCGCGCTGGCCGCTCGCCAGCAAAGAAAGCCCGGCGGTCGGCGCGGTGGCGGCGCCAGCGATGCTCAGGCCTCTGCAGAGCCGCGTGCCGGCTGGCTGTCGCCGGGGCCGGCTTCTCACCGGCTCGCTTTGTTGCGCATTTGTGATGGTCCACGTTCGTCGGCGCCCATTTAAAGGCAGTGTATTCCACTGACCGCTAATGGTAGGGATATCATTAGTTATTGGCAATGCTCGAACATCGTAGTTCACTTAGCATCACAAATGAGTGCGAGCGCACATGCTGCCGGAGTACCGACGCGCCTAGATCTGCGCCACGGTGTTGTGTATTCC
This sequence comes from Pollicipes pollicipes, assembly GCF_011947565.3. Lineage (NCBI taxonomy): Eukaryota > Metazoa > Arthropoda > Thecostraca > Pollicipedomorpha > Pollicipedidae > Pollicipes > Pollicipes pollicipes. The sequence goes on along the minus strand of NW_023596297.1, from coordinate 33,485,926 downwards.
ACATCAGCGGCAATAAAAGAGCCAAGTCGGCGCCGTGCTGCGTGCGCTGGTGGGTTTAGCTGGTGTCGTCGTGAAGTGTTGTAACCCAACAGAGTCCCAGCGCGACGACAGTGCCGACGGCGTAAGCATCCTTCTCCGCGCCACCTCCGTCCCCAGGGGGCGACTGCGGCGACGCCATGGACCATCCGCCGGCGACAGGCGCATCATCACGACCGGCTGGCCCCCGAGGTGACCTTGACTCTAGGCTCACCTAGACTCTGGTGACCTGGCACGCCGCCAACCTGCCGCGCCACGTCCGCTCGCCACGACTGCATCTCGTGGTCCTGCCGGATCTTCTCGGCCGACGCTGTGGGCCGGAGAAACGTCAGCGGCGCGCTCGGCCATGCCGCCACGCTGCCGAGGCGTACGTCGCCTCTCGGGGCCCATGTCACGTTTGGAAGCGGGTGACGTTCGAACCGTGTTGTTTAGCTGCGACAGGCGGCGCATCAACAGTGCGCGACATTCGCTACAGTCACGCTAGATGGCAGCTGTGCCGTGTGCATTGGCGGGGATTGCACAGCACATGTGGCTTAGGCGCCAATCCCGCGGCGTATTCGTCAAACCAAAAGGAAATACCGCCATTCTGCGCGCCGCTCACGTGACCAGTCACTAACAAAGACTGGCCAATGTCAGAGCATCACGCCGGCACTCACTGTAGTAGTGCGCGACGACGGTGCTGACGTAGCTGTGCAGCAGTCGGTGCAGCGGCAGCGCGCTGTCCCGGTAGCCGTAGCGGGGCAGGCGCTCGCGGCTGCTCACACCGCGGCTGTGCAGCTCCCTCGCCACGTTGCCGTGCTTGTCCAGCCGGTACCGGCTCAGGCTGGAACGGTGCCGGGCGGCGCGCGCTTGACGGCTCGGTTCGACGGGAGGGGACCGCCGGGGAGTCCCCGGAGGAGCCACGGACCGCCGGGTAGTCCCCGCAACAACCACGGCCAGACGCGCAAGGCTCTCCCTTGGCTACAGCGTGGCTCGCGGGCTGCCGTGAGCAGCAGCTGTGATTATGTGGTAACCGGGGCAAGCGCGAGCAAAAACAGTGGCCGCGTTCTTCAGATTCCGCACTTTCGTGCTTGGTGAGGTTGTGCGACAAGGCAGCGTGAGGCACCTCAAATCACCATTCACTCAGTACTGTCATACCCTCTCTGAGGCGTCCACCCAGTTTGGTGACCGGTTGTGTTGAAACCACAACGTCGGGAGCGTAATGCCGCTGGCTAAAACACCGTGCAAACCAAACCCAGAACACGGCCATGAGCCGTCGCCAAGATCACGGGGAGCTTGCTAACGCTGATGATCTCCCAGTGCGGTGCACCGCAACACGCTAGCATGATCAATACGCGGCCACGGACGGGTGGGCCGGTCGCCCCAGATTGAGCGGCGTCGCCCTCAGCACACGCCGACGGCTAATGACCCAACCTGACGCTGCCGGCGGCTATTCTCAGCGCACCACAGTGGTCACCGAGTCCGCCGCTGGTCTGGAATCGGCATGGTTCGGCAGCGCGCGGATCTGATGACCACTCAGCCGAGGGCACCCGGCGGCGTTCGCTCCGGTGGGCGCCCTAAACGGCCGCCACTTGAGCTGTGACCGAGGAGAGGAAGGCCGGAGTAGGCTCACCGCCAGGCGTGACACTGAATCTGCCGGTGGTGGGCTGGCCGCAGATGTCCGCTACCCTTTTTGTTTGACCATCCACTGGGGCGTGTAAACGTCGTAAAATACCTACTGTGGTGGGAAGGTAAAATGTGTTCCCTTGGATAAGTGCATCACTGGTGTGCAAGACTGCCACCATATCGTTTTCTCACAGTTTTCCCCGCATACTTCTGCAAATATTCTCACCCCTTTGTCATGACGTCCTGCAGACTCTTGGCTCCCATTGTGGTGCATTTGTCCAGCCATGCATCCATGGTCTTGGAAGCCGCACTGCAAAGACAGACAATGGTATGTTAACAAAACAGGGCTTGTGTGGAGGTGTTCAGATTCAATTTGTAGGGTCGACGCGTTCTCCGTTTGGGCTGATTGGCTGATTGGCCGATTGGCTGACGGCAGCAGTTGGCCTCAGCCGTGTCGATGTCGTAGATATCTGTCTTTGCTGATTGGTTGCTTGGTTGACGGCAGTAGCGGGCACACAGTCGCATCGATATCGTAAAATTGTTGTACGCTGTATGTCGTCCTTTTATTTTGACTTAATTTGTTGAGTACTGCAACTATTTTGCGCAACCATGCGTTTTGTACTTTGTAATGCATTTTGCTGCACTAATCCTATATGATTAGGTTTTTTAATATGTTCAAGTTCTCGCTCATAGACGTGTTTTGCAATGTTCATTTAATTGACTGAGGGTCATGTAAAGTTCTCTGACTTCAGAGTCCTTTCTCTTTCATGGTCAATCAAGGAAAAGAGCGTATTGCCTAAAATGGGCGACAGCGTGCAAATAAATCATAAGTGATATGATACAAGACAGGACAATGAACATATTCGATATAGGCATTACTGTTCCGGTGATTACACCGCTGACACCGTGGATATATAATAAGCTTTCACCTCCACTCCATAGCTTTGCACAAAGGTGCCTGCCCGGCCCACTCAATGCCGTGCAACCATTAGTTGTGCTTGATACGTAATGTTCCTAATAGCTGAGATATGAGTGCATTCTTTATCACAGTCCCTCGGGATCCCTTGTGGGTCCAAATGGCCGGAACAGGGTCGTATCGGATGTTGTAGACACCTGTTTCTCATTTGCAATATACTAAGGTTTTCCTGTTTGCAGTGTTTTGGACGTTGGCGTCACCTTTCGCTTTATGAAACAGTTTGTCTTCAACGGGTAGCGGACTAGTCGAAACTCAGTCGAAACCCCCCTCTCGTTCACGGCCGAGCCGTCCAGCCCTCCGAGGCGAGGACGGTGACAGCTGACTCGCTGATCAGATTGAGTTCGCTGGTCCGCTTCTGCCGACTGGTCCGCCGGGCAGCGGACTCAGGAGACACTGCTGATTGGTCCCCGAGACAGCGGACTCAGAAGTAATGACTGAATGGTTCTCTGGACAGCGGAATCATAAGACATTGCCGACTAGTCCGCCGGGCAGCGAACTCAGAAGACATTGCTGACTGGTCTTCTAAACAGCTGACTCGGGAGACGTTGCTGACTGGTCCGCTAGACAGTGAATTCAGAAGCCGTTGCGTCAGTAAGTTGGGCAGCAAGTCAACCGTCGCCGGCTTTAGTTACAGGAGGCTGGACAGCCACGCCGTCAAGAGGACACCATTCCGGCTTTCATAAAATCCGATGCTTTTTACAAAAAGCTCCGATCTTTTTAATAGCTGCTTATACGGTACACGCTTGACTTCAGCCTCAAAATCGAACAAAATACAGCAGGTCGCAAGCTACACTGTGAGCGTCGCCAATGTACCGCACTGCATTAGTTCAGCCGCACTGCCTCAAAGAGCACCTGATATCTATAAATAAAGAAGTTGAATGGTTGGAGGGAGGGTTAGACCATACACATTGTCAATGTCTTGCACTGGTTAATTTATGTCCATAACCCCTGGCACGTTCAAGCAATGCACGCACTTACACCAGAACTCACAGCGCAATTGATGGGTGACGCCGGTCATCCCCGTGGTATCGGTCTGTAGTAGTTGTACGCAAGTAATAAAAAAGTTGAAAGTCATGTCGAGGGAATTAGGCCTCACAATAAATCGTCCTTCAGTAAAATTTTTTGGCATTTTCGCAAGTTGCTCTGATTCACAATGGTGGCGTTTAGCTGGAAGTTTCTCTTACCACCTTCATAACTCTGCGAAAGTTTTACCCTTAACTTGGGACCGATAGCAGGCGAATATCACTAGGCGGTACTTTCATTATGGCAATGTTTTAGTTCATGGCATTTAAGTGGAAGAGAAATCGTTAAAGTGACAATATCTCAAGCATTCGGGATGTGTTTGGTTAGAAAAGTTTCTTTTAAAGGTCATTATTGTCTGCTTGTTTCAGTGGTATTAAGATAAGGCCGGTTTTGATAGGTCCGAACACTTTAAATCAGGAGCTGGTTATTTTGGACTGTCCGGCCCGTTAGGAAATGGCGTCGTCCGCCGGTACGCAGTCTGGCACGAGTGGGCCCGATTGTGATGGCATCCAGCAGGCGCCAGTCGACGCAGATTCTGACCTCAGCCAGTCGACGCAGATTCTGACCTCAGCAGCGACAGCAGGGATTGGTATCTGAGCGCCGGGGCCATCGCCTCAAGTGACACGGACGCAAGCCCGGACACGAGAGCAGTCTGGCCTTGGCGCGCCGCTATACGGCCCTGAGTCGCTTGCTCCGCTGTTGCGTGTGTAGGCGGCATTCATAGCACAAATGTTTTTTTTTTATTTAATGACACATTTACCTCATGCGCCTACTTGGCGCCCTCATGTTCCTAGGGGCAGAATGTGACGTTAGCGCCACGGGACGACATGTTAAGGCCACAAGACGGGACGTTGACATCACGGGACAAAACGTTGGCGCCACGGGACGAAACATCAGCGCCGGGGGACGTAATGTTAGCGCCGCGGGACGTGATGCTAGCGCCACGAGACGAGACGTCAGCGCCACGGGACGAGACGTCAGCGCGACGTGACGTGACGTCAGTGCCACGTGGCATGATGCTAGTGCCACGAGACGTGACGTCAGCGCCACAGGACGTGACGAGCAGCGCTCAGGCGCCGTGCCGTGCGCTCTGTCGCGGTAAGAGGAGCCAGTATACGTGCCGGTGGATATGCACGCGAGACCACCAGCGCACGTCAGTGCTAATCTAGATGCTGTCGTAGCGGTAAACAGTATTTATTAGCGACTCGGTCCGAGACTTGCGTCGGAGCGCCGCCTCTGTTGGGGCTTGGCTGTCTGGCCTTTCGTAGCCAAATACGGTGGCACCTAAGCAGCTGGTCAGCTTAGACCGAGTGTGTCGTCAGCCTGACCAGAGAGGTGCTGTTACCGTCTTAGCCTAAAAAAAAAACTGAGCAGCCACACCCTGAACCAGACGGTTTTTTCACACAGGTGTCTAGCAGTTCATTTACGAAGAAAATCGACTTAAAGGAAATTTACATGGGCGATGGTGTTTGCCATGTAACTGAATAAACCGCTGGGCTTTGAGACACCGGGTCAGCGAACGCGGGTGGAGCTTTGTCTGTCGTTGGAAAGATTCGCTTTCCGTTCCCTCTAAGGTTTGTGAAACGTGTTCAGATATTTTATTCCGTGTTCGGTTAATATAGCAATTCATAGTGCGAACCGAATCCAAGTCACCCAGGACCCAGATTCTAGGATCATTGGTGACTGCCATTTGCTGTTGAAAAAGCTTACATTTTAATAATTGCCCCGCTGTAACGGTACAATCACTGGACCAATGCAATCAAAACTGCTCGCACCGAGCGGACAAAAACGCGCATCGCCGCTGACCAATCGGCAGTTAATCAGTATTGATCATCCCTGAAGCCGCACGAGTTTGGACGACCAACTCCGCAGTTACCAACTGGTTCATACGCAACGTGGACGGCCTGGTATCCGCGCTCGGTGTGGGGCGTGGGACGCACCCACAGCAGATAGGAGCATTCATGTGTTGACCCGGCCGAGAGGGACCGGCTCTAACCCGGGCAGTGTCGTCCGGTCGGGCCGCTCAGACATCATCCATCCATCGCCAGCATCCCGAATGTGCGCCGAGGGCTCGATGATAGCTAGGACATTGCACGTGAAAGAAGGCGATTTCGGCAGACAACCTCGATTTTGGCAAGGCTTGTAAAGACATAATGTCTCACGAGAAATGATCACTGGCATTTATGTGTAATCCGAGATGATCTCTAGCATCGGTAGAAGAAGTCGGCGATGCCGTAATATTTTACTGAAGCAACGACACTTGGAGTTGTAAAGATACGCAACGTTTCTTAAACGTCTCACCCATAACTGTATCCTTCACAGTAGCTTCCCCCAAGTCTGTGCTCATTCCATCCCGAAACCCATTCCATATGGGCGGCCAAAGGTTTACCAGATCCGATATCTGCTACACCGAGGGCAGCGTGCACGTTTCTGTGATATTAAAGATGCAGGCCGTGTGCACAGTTATGTGGTACTAAGCCGTGGCACAGTCAGGATTTCCTTACGGGAGGGGTCCGGAGCTCAGTGAGCGCGCGTCACGCCTATTTTTAGCTTTCTGTCCAAAACTTTAGATGGTAAAACAAAACAAAACATGGGCCTAAGGGGAGGCGGGCCGCCGTTCCCCTCCCCCTTGGCTGCAACGCTGATATCAAAGATGGCATGACAGGACGAACCAGAAATGATGTGTGGAAACAAAGAGAGTTATGATTAGTTGAAAGGATGACCAACTGAATCACCGTAACAGACTGACGACCGGTGCCGGTGCTCAATAAAGCGTCACTTTGGAGCCCATCAGCCTGCCAGGGTGTCTTTGAACTAGATCATGCCTCATTTGATGCATGGGTAGCCTGGTATGGTAGCCTGGTTTTTCAGCTATGTACGATCTCGTGCGGTGTGGTGCGTGCAGTCTGGTAGTAGCACAGTCCTTGGTGTCGCCACATAGACATGATGAAATGCGCCGTATCGTCCCCCACGGCGGACAAAAACCAAACTAGCAGCTACGTGGAGAGTTGTGGGGGTCCAGCAAACTATCACAATCATCAGATCGATCCACTTCTAAGTTCTGCTGTTAAACAGGCCTTTAGTTTCGAGCCTCGATAACACGATCAGCACCACTTTGATTAAAAGAATTTTGGACCTCGCAAAATGTAAATTGCGACCTCTGTTCGCATAGCGTGCCATCCAGAGACAAGGACATTCAACTTCAAGGATCATGCGTGCCTCGAATCATCTTAGTTGACCCCCTACTTACTTTTCATCCCCCACACGGATCTGATATAGTCCTGCCCAGTGCGCAACAAGCAGAGCAACCCATGAATCGGATAGGACTGAACACTACTGTAGTTCATCTAACATAAAAATTACTCAAATGGTGCGCATTTAATTGGCATACGTCGCACGTCGTAATGCGTCGTAACTGTCGTACAGTACAGCCTGGGATACTTAAAGGAAAGTGATTTGTATCTGGCTTGAAACTTTACGCAAGTTAGATGTGATGAGATACGCTGCCTCGTCTCCCAAAAAGCTTTCCTTGGCCACAAGCACTCTCCTTGTCATTATATTGATTAAAATGCATTACTCTGGGTGATGTGGAAGTATTAGAAAATCGAACCAGTGCACTCGTAAAAATTTCGAATTTAGAAGAGGCCTAGTTCCGTATGACGTTATGGCGATTTGAGTTCGTTGGATTGGTGACAGTGTAAATATTGAATGACCTCTGACTCTGAACCCAGAGATGACTTGGGCCATCGGAGACCATCTGACAGTCTTTCATATTTAAAAAAGCATGTAATCCGAATATTTAAATGGATGGATTTATGGGGTCAGAGCCTGCATTAAGCAGTGTTTATTTGTCGTGTGAGGCCTGATTCTCTAGCATACGATCCCACCTTTCCAGGTCAACGGCTTAATTCGGTGGCGAAATTTTAACGTGCGCATTGCTAACCACGGCCCCTCACGCCCTTGATGTCACTTGACCTTAAGCGCGGTTGCTGGCCGCTAGCCGCAAACCATACCTGTCAAGGACAAACAGCGAGCGCCAAAAGCGGCCCGAACCAACCACGCCACGGATGGGTTGATCGGGAGATAGGCCCTTCGACCAACTGAGCCATCGGGACGGACGTATGGTCTTCTCACTGTCCTTAATACCATCGAATCTGGAGATAATGAAAAATGAAATTAATCGACGCAACCATGGCCTCTCGCCGGTTCCTCACGCGGGTCACATGGAAGAATTCCTGCCCCGCCCTCTTCACTCTATTTTGCATCCAGACCAGACCCCATGCCGGTCCCCACTCAAGTCGCAGCATCAGTGACTGGTCGGCTGACTGCGCAGGTCGCCGCTCAGGCCGCAGCATCAGACTGCACCGGTCGTCGCTCAAGACGCAGCATCAGACTGCGCAGGTCGCCGCTCAGGCCGCAGCATCAGACTGCACCAGTCGCCGCTCAGGCCGCAGCATCAGACTGCACCGGTCGCCGCTCAGGCCGCAGCATCAGACTGCGCAGGTCGCCGCTCAGGCTGCAGCATCAGACTGCGCAGGTCGCCGCTCAGGCTGCAGCATCAGACTGCACAGGTCGCCGCTCAGGCTGCAGCATCAGACTGTGCAGGTCGCCGCTCAGGCTGCAGCATCAGACTGCGCAGGTCGCCGCTCAGGCCGCGGCACCAGTGACTGGCCGGCCGACTCCACCCGTCGCCGCTCAAGCCGCAGCAGCAATGACTGACCGGCGGACCGCACCCATCGCCACTCAGGCCGCAGCATTGGACTGCGTCGTTCGCCGCTCAGGCCGCAGCACCAGTGACCGGCCGGCTGACTCCACCGGTTGCTGCTCAGGCCGCAGCGCCAGTGACCGGCCGGCTGACTGCACCGGTTGCTGCTCAGGCTGCAGCGCCAGTGACCGGCCGGCTGACTGCGCCGGTTGCTGCTCAGGACCGGCCGGCTGGCCTGCGCCGGGTTGCTGCTCAGGCCGCAAGCCGCCAGTGACCGGCCGGCTGACCTGCGCCGGTTGCTGCTCAGGCCCAGCGACAGTGACCGGCCCGGCTGACTCACCGGTTGCTGCTCAGGCTGCAAGGCGCCAGGTGACCGGCCGGCTGACTGCGCCGGTTGCTGCTCAGGCCGCAATGCACCAGTGACCGGCCGGCTGAACTGCGCCGGTTTGCTGCTCAGGCCGCAGCACCAGTGGACCGGCCGGCTGACTGAAGGCCGGTTGCTGCTCAGGCCGCAGCACCAGTGACCGGCCGGCTGGCTGCGCCGGTTGCTGCTCAGGCCGCAGCACCAGTGACCGGCCGGCTGACTGCGCCGGTCGCTCGGCGGTCAGCCGGTCATGGCGCAGCAGGACGCCGGCGGTTATCGCGCGGCTGGCGGAGGTGACGTGGGGAAGAGGGGTGCGGCCGGGCCGGAGGTGGCGCCTCTAGCGGCCGTGGCAGGAGGTGACATTGGCCGATTCATGCCCCGTGATAAGGCGCGTCTCGTCGTCACGTGCGAGCGGGGATCACCGGAAATCGAGCGGCTGCTGGGGAAACGCGGAAATCCTCTGATTCGGGAGATTCAGACAACTGCATTGCGGTGATGTGAGCATGGAATAAACTCCTGGAAGATCATACACGACAGAACAAAAGGCATGAAATGCTATCAAAGCGCAGAAAATCTTGATGATATTCTGTTTGATCCGACGTCTGGAACGATACGGAACAACGATATTGCTTCCAACAGATGGTTGCAAACGTTGGCCGCACATGTAAGTCGATGTACAAAGGAGAACTGCCGGAAGAAATATCCGTACAGAAAACTATGACTGAAAAATTATATCGACATGTTCAGTCCGAATGACATGTCCACAAATGAGTAGTCCTGCCCTACAGCACGAGCCCATAATAGTCTGCAAACATGAACAGTACAGCGTAGTTGCACCTGATGCCGTCAAACGGGCCTTTCCCTTTCCCTGCATGTTCCCGGAGATTTGGACTCATGAGGGGCTCTCTCAGCATCTTCAAGAGTTTCAAAAGTGTATGGGCAGATCGTCTCGCAAACGCTGATTATGTATTCTATATGTTTTTATCATTCATCTCCTTATCATTATCCTTATGCATTTTGTTATGAGTTTGATCGATATGTTGTTAAACAGGCAATACCATAATTTCACAGTCCGATGTACAGTGGCATCAATCGCATCAATCGCGCACTAATTCAGAAATAACATTGTTCGGAAACTGGCTGCGAGCGTGGCCAGGCTTGGATATCTAAATCGGTGAAATCAATGAATCGGCAATGTTTTGTGGTCTTGCACTCGCTACCTATTTCGTGAAAATGTTAGGTGTATATTGATCTTAAAAGACGGGATGTACTCTTCACGAGCGCCGGGTCATCAAAATCGCGACATGATTTCTATCAAACTCCTCAGCCTTTTCTCAATTTGGCAATCTGATTGTTCCATACTAATGGGCTAAAATTGGGGTGACTTTGCTATGCTGCAGAAGACCTTGCCTGTTTAAAACGGTTTGCGCGAACGTGCGGTACTTTATACGGCACATACTATACAGAATTGTGCGCTCTGTTGCTGAAAGCGATTTCTGTGATCTGTGATTCTGCGATCGATGGATGCAAGGAAATCAGCTTCTAGAAAGCGTGACGCCAGACTCCGTCAGCCCGCGTGGCTGCAACGGGAGAGGTGTCCAGAAGTCAGGCTTACTAATTTTATAACCTCGCCTGAGAGCAGGACGGTACACACACACACACACACACACACACACACACACACACACACACACACCACACACACACACACACACACACACACACACAACACACCACACACACACACACACACACACACACACACACACACACACACACACACACACACACACACACACACACACACACACACACACACACACACACACACACACACACACACACACACACACACACACACACACACACACACAACACACACACACACACACCACACACACACACACACTTTTTTCATGCTGCATTCGGATATTTAAACCAATGATTGAAATTTTCGCACACTTTTAGTTAAAACAGTGGGCTAACAGCTTGTGAAAATTTCAAAAAAATAATGAAAAAATGAGCCCACCAGAACTGTTCTAGTGGGTTCATGTCGTCCAGTGTTGCCTTAATTTTCACCGGTCTCACGGGTAATGCGCCCATTTTCACTTATAACATGCACGCTTATGCGATGGATCAAGTTGCAAGCACCACAGATACATCCAACACGGGGGTTCAATGGTCAACTAAGGAATTGTGCTGGAGGCTGGAAGCAAACGGGACTGACGATGCGCCAAGAGCGTTCAGCTTGATCCAGGACCTGACGGCACAGCGCCGAACTGTTGACCTCCCAGCCGCCGATGGTGGCGCTAGAAAACTGATACTAGCCATGATGTCATTAGGGGGATTCACTAGTGAAGCTGAACGAGGGGAAATACCGGCTGCGCCGAACGCGCCGCCGTCATGAGGCCGGGCAATACTGACTGCGACGCCGCCAGCATCGGAGTCAGGTGAGGCGCCAGCAGCTTGTAGATCGGGTGAGAGGGTGACAGGAGCTGTTCGGTACACTGCGCCACGTAGCTCATCATTTCCACGCAGACGCCTGCAACACAGAGTCGTGCGGTGGTGGTGAATGGGCTCAACACGTGGCATAAGGTGCTGGGGAAGCGTACAGCAACAGCACTTACCAGGACACCCCGGGGCCCTCACGTGGTATCTGCCAATTTCACCTATGCCTGGAAATCTGAGAATGTACAGCACATGGTTTCTTTAAAAAGTGAACTTTCGCAACATCTTCAAAAGGGCGACACAAATATTGGGCAAATGCAAAGGCAATAAGGAGCATAATGAAACAAGGCATGATGCCTCCTACTGTAGCAGCTGTCAGTGTGCTTAGACCAGCTGAATAGTTCCGACTTTAATCGGCGATCGTAACTAACATCTCACGACAAAACTGTCTCCATTCAGCTATGGCGTGCGCTCCTAGCCAACGAGCGCGCCGGCTGAGAAACATTCCAGGTCGTTTGTAACACTCAAACTCAGTGATGTCCTATCCCATTCCAAGTTATCTGCTGTCTTTACGACGCCCAACAGTGCGACTTATTTTGCTCGAGACTGCATGAGAAGCCATTTCATAGCACCCCAAGTTTCCCATTGACTTAAAGACGCAAGGTGCGGCGTCTGCCTTCGCTCGTAGAAACCTTGAGCCACATGCCAGCCCATTCCGAAACAGCCGGTGTGCCGCCCTCTGCCGAACCACGATCACCGGGACAACCGCGCTCCCAGGCCCGCCAGCAGCCGGTGCAGGCCAGCACGACCGCTTCCCGGCGGCTGCGGAGGCCCCGGGGACCCGGCTCCGCACAGGTTGCCGTCGGTCCCGCGGGCCCCCAGCCGGGGCCGCTCAGCTGACAGCCACGAAATTGGAGCCGAGTAGTCCGCCGCCGATGGCCGCCGTCCAGCCGGTTCAGCGCGCGTACCGCGCCGGGCCGCCGCCGCTGCCCTCGGGGCCGGAGTCCCGGGAGCGGGCCCGGCGGACACAGCGGAGTGTCCACGCCCTGCCGCCACCGACCGGCTGCGCTGGCTCGAGACCGGAGCCCTCGGGAGCGGGGCCGGCCGGCACAGTCGGAGTGTCCAGCTCCGTGCCGCGCCGGCCGCCGCGCTGCTCGAGAGCGGAGCCCCCGGGAGAAGCGGCCTGGCCGACACAGCGGATTGTCCCACGCCCATCCGCTCACCGCCGCCGCCGCTGGCTAGAGACCGGAGCCCACCCCGGTAGCGGGCCGGCCGGACAACAGCGTAGTGTCCCACTCCCGTGCCGGCGCCGTCCGCCGCGCTGCCTCGAGACCGGAGCACCCGGAGCGGCCGGCCGGGCACAGCGGAGTGTCCACATGCCGTGGCCCGCGCCGGCCGCCGCCGCTGGGGCTCGAGAGCCGGAGCCCCCGGGAGGGGCCGGCCAGAACAACACAGCGGAGTGTCACTCCCCGTGCCGCGCCAGGCGGCCGTCGCTGCTCGAGACGGAACCCCCCGGGAGCGGCGCCCGGCTGAAACACCGGAGGCTGTCCACGCCCGTGCTGCGCCTGCCGGCGGTGCCCGCCGGCCAGGGCCACGCTTGGAAAATGTTGGGCTGCTGAGATTGGCGCTGCTGCTGACGTCAGCGAAATGAGCGGCTGGCGAGAGCGAGCGCTGACCTTGCTACAAGGCACCAGGCGGTCCAGCGCAATGCGCCGCGTGGCCCGGCTGGAAAGTGAAATGGCGTCCCGAAGAACTCAGTCAGCAGTGCGTGACTTTGGAACCGCGCCGGGTAGTCTGTCGTCGTGTGCGACTGTCAGAGGTCACAGGTCAACAGGTCACAGGTCACAGGTCAACAGGTCAGAGGTCGCTATGATCACAGACGTCGATCTGAGCCGGGTCGCTATGATCACAGACGTCAATCTGAGCCGTGGTCATCAATCAAGGCGCGGTCGGTCCAGGTCTGGTCAGAGATGGGAGAGCGTCCAGTTCCGAACCGAGCTTGCCCGTCCATAGCGTGCATGTCCACCGTAACGGACCTACCTGTCCTGCCTGTCCACCGTAACAGACCTACCTCGATACAGAAAGCCGTACTGGTACTGGGCTTCGGCCATATTAAAGAACATCTTGGCGACTGTCCACACGTAGCCCTTGTCGGTCGATAGGAACACCTGAAAGGATGGAAATCTATCAAGCGGAGACCACTTTCCATATCACTTTTGATAAGGCCCACTCGCGTGACCACTTTCCGTGTCGCAAGTCATGAGAGAGCGACCAATTCAAATTTTCGGTCAGAGTCAACATGGATCTTCCGTAGAAATTTACCCAAGACAAGAACACCTGTATAAAAGCGCAGGCATCCATACGACCTTATTTAGATGGATTCATGTAGCGACGTGCAGCAGCATTTCTATTCCCGGCGTGCCCATGACATCGTGATGCAATCTTCCCGCATGACTGAGCGCTGGCGGCGGTCCGGGGCTCGACGGCAACTCTGAGATATTCACGCCCCCCCCCCCCCCCCCCATTCACTCTGCCGTACCGGCAGCTAACGTGTGGTGCCATCAGTCAACGCTGAGTTAGCCGGCCGGGCTCGGGGGGCCGCTGCCTGCAGCGTCGGCAGCACGTTTACAGCCATGCTCTGCACGTCCGGCTCCGCGTAAGGTCGGTCTTCTCCCGGAAGCCGTATTGTTAACTACAGCGAACTTAGCCTCTACCCTTCTGTTTGAAAATAAACAGCAAGACTATATTAGCTGTCTATGGGAAAATCCGCACGATCCGTACAGAGTCACCGTGATATAGAGATAGCGGGTGGACGTGCGACCACAAACGCAGTCGCCGCTCGCCCCGGCAGCGCTCAGTGGCGAGCCTCGATCCGGCTACCCGTCCAGGGGCGCGGCCGAACGCGTCCGTGACGTCACAGCCGGCTAGGAGCGTATCCCCGTCGGCGGATCGCCACCGCGCTCACCGGTAACATCACTGCGCCATTGGCACCACGCGTCGTCGGGTACGGAGGTACAAATCTCGCGCGGATATAACATCCCCATTCCGTCGCATTCCGTGCGCCGCCTGGTCCTGCGAACAGGTGGCGCGAGGGCGCACGAGCGCGGTTCGCGATCGACATTACTGTCCTGGCCGGTGAGGACCGTTCGAGCCGCCGGTGCCCTGTTCTGCTTCTTGGACAGAGCCCTATCTCCGACCATATCCTGCTGTCTGGTTCCGTGCCGTCCAGAAGAATGCTCTTTCGCTAACGAGCACGGGCGCGGGCTGCGTATCCGGGTCACACATGCTGCGTGCGGCTAACGACCTCGCCTGCTACAAAGGTCACATTTTGCTATAATGTTTGCAGCACGTTCATAAGAACGCAACGCATTGAACAGACAGTGACGCTGCTTACCTATTGCCTACGCATAGAACGATGACTTGTTCAAAAAGCAAAACCTCGTAGAATGAACGGGAGAATGGAGAGGAGTTTATTAATATTCGTTTGGATAAGGGCATGTAACCAAAATCTCACATCTTTCTCTCGATTCTCCTGTTTATTCTAGAGGAATAAAGCTATTTATCCTGCCTCATCTATGTGCACAATGTTTCTTGCAAACGCACTTAACAACAACTTACGTAAACACCAAAGCCTGTCGATTGTAAAACCAAAGGTGCATGAGGCTGTGTCATCCACCGTACAATCCCTAAAAGCATTACAAAAGTATTGTTTCATAAGCCCTGTCTTTGTGCTTACACTTTCCGCATATCATTTCTAATGGAAACTTACTCAAGTTACAAAATGCAAAATACTGCAGCCAAAAACCTGCATTCGGTGCCCTTTAAAATGGCGCACAGGCTTGCATAACCTTTAACAAAATCATAGGTGCGGTAAGCCGTCGTTAAATACTCTCTAACTCTGGACCAATCGTCCATCACAAAGACGAACGAGAGATGCGACTAGGGCAAATCTAGAGCAGTTTCGAAACCGAGCTTTTTTCCAGAGAAGCAAACACACCGAAGACATAACGGGTTTACTCGATTTCACTAGGTAAATATAGTTCGCGCAGCCGTGTTTACTCTTGTGATGAAGAAGCGCCGTCAGAAGAATACAGCACACGTCTCCATCGAATAGTGCATCATGGTACGCGCATATCCCGGGATAACCCCAGCAGAATAAGCGTGCAATTGACGTACAAACGATCGCCACTAATGCCGTCACAAACTTCCTGAGCAGGCAAAAAATATTGAGAGTCTAACGCGAATAAGTGTTGTTCTAGATCGAAGAATAAATATTCTGGGTATAATGCGCAAAATGTGACATGCGCAAAACAATTCTGAATGGGTTCCAGCAATTGTGCGAAAACCACATGTACTTTTTAACAACCAGATGATCCCTTCCAAATCCCCCGGTTGTCCAGGTCATATGGATGCAATACATGCACTGCGCTTTGTCTCTCTCTTTCCTCTCCCTTTCATGTCAGCACCTACCGGATTGTTGGGTCCTGGCCTCTGGAAGAGCTGTATGGCCAGCGGCACTAGCTCGCCGGCTCGGTTCAGCAGAAACAGGCCGACCGGAGCCACCATCTGCGGACAGGGGTCGCTCCCGAGTTCAGGCGAGCAGGTCTGGCCGTTATCCGTCTTCAGCATCCGGTGCCGATGTCTCTAAATCACTGTACTGTGATTAAACTCGTGCTTTATGTAGCTCGTGATTCCTATCGAACCAGATATGTTCCCTTTGCAGCGTGCTAGTATATTCTTACCATTATGTTTTGGCAGGTCAATATTGCCACGGCTGCAGGCCTGAATGCTGGGCTGTACTTATTTGCAAACATTACTCGTGTAAAACATTGATACGCACGCGAGGAGAATTATGTGGTTAAGCATATACTTACATGTAACTAGACCCAAGGTTTTTTTTCTACGCCGTTGCCCAAGAACAGGTAACCAGGAGTGCCCCTCCCTCAATCCCAGTGACGCAGTAAACCGTACGTTAACACCAGAAAACATAAAATCAAGTCGCGGCACTCCCAGCCAGGAAGATGAAACAAGCGTTTAAAAAAACAGGCGAAGAGGTGGAGCAGACCCGAAGGAATTGTGTTACGTGATAGGTAGGGACAAATCATAGATGAAAAAGCTTAAAGTAGTCATTAGTCAAAGTCAGCTAATGACAGCCCGTTATAACCGCCCAATAATCTACAACCACTCAATTCACCGTGTTAGTAAGGGCTATACAGTCACACAAGTCGGAGGGGGCAATTACCTGGTCATTTTTGTGCTGGGTTTTGAGCTGGATGTCCAGGGAGTCCACCCAGCTAAGCAGAGCTTGTTGCTGGGAGAACTCCCGGAGCCAGCGCCATGAATTTGGGCATATGTGCATGACTTTATATCAGAAATTGATTATGAAACATGAAGGAGGTCAAATATGAAGTGCGTTGGATATGTACAGCACAAGGATGGCAATGTCTTCAAATATGTTGGTTACGTTAATATGTGTTCACGAAATGCTTGCGGATGATGTTGTTAACGATGGTTTTTGATACAGGGATATCAGCTATTCTTGGAAAATATGAAACCATAATATCGTTCGACAACTTAGGGCCTAGGCAAGATGCTGTAAATAGTCTATAATTACGATAAGATAAAGGTTGGTCTAAATGTTTTGCTCGCCTCATATCCATGTCATTGGATTCGTAGAGATTGTAAATTAAATCGAATGATGCAGGGAGCTGGGAAGTCAAAAATTTGTGCATCACAATTAACATTTGACATTTAGCGATATCCGATAGATTCAAAATTTTGTATCGTTTTAGGATTGGCTCTGAGCTTTGTGGAGGATACACATTTTCTATAAGACGCACAGCCCTTTTTGCAAAATTACCAACCGATCTAGTTGAGAAGCATAATTTATGCCCCAAACCAAGCAGCAGTAATTTAGATAAGGAAGAATCAAAGTGCTACAGAGTAGATGTGACCTTGTTTATCAATAAAGTACCTAACTCTACTTATCATTCCAATATTTCTACTTACTATGCTTGCAACAAAATTAGTGTGGCTTGTAAACTTAAGAGATTTGTCTGATTACACCAGGGTATTTTTTTTTCTCTTCAATAGGTGAATTACTAATTTGCACATTTAGTCGGAAATGCGAAGAAAGGGTTGTGTAACGCTGTGTGAATGTTTTTGATGCGTTCAGGGAGAGAAAATTAGCAGCAAACCAAGAAGTCATTAGAAGCAAAAGCGTATTGACATTGTTTTGAAGTTCGACAATACTTTTATTTTTGAAAACAATCGCAGTATCATCAGCGTAAGACAGACAAATCATGTTACTGCTTAATTTAGGCGAGTTATTTATGTACACTAAAAAGAGGATTGGGCCGAGAATGGATCCCTTGGGGTACCCCAATTGCTACGTTTTTGATTGTTGATAGATAATTCCTGATTTTTACACATTGAGCTCTGCCAGACAGATATGAAGAAATGATTTCATGAGATTTTCGTCGAATACCATATTTAGTAAGTTTACGTAGAAGAAGCTTAATGTTTACAGTGTCGAAGGCTTTTTTCAAATCTAAATACAAACCTAACACATATTCCCCGTTTTCAAAAGCCCTAGTGATAGTTTCCTGCAGAAGAAGAATTGGCATGTAAGTACATTCACAAGGTCATTCACTACATGGGGTAATAACCTAATGTGAAAAGATGGAAGGTAAAAAATGAAGTGATAGGTAGGGAAAGGAAGCACGAGATGATTGGAGCGGCGTGGCTGACGGCTGAAAGCTGTCGGTAACAGGCAGCTGGCTGCCCACAAAAAAACCTCAGTGTGGTCACGGTTCCTACGACTCACTACCCCAGTGGCCTGAAAAGAGCACGATTCTTTATATCTTACACGCTCCACTGAAGTCCGGCCCGAAAGTGCGGTACGCACTCCGAGTGTGTGTGTGCGCGATTAGGGAATTAGGGAGACAGAACGTTGTTTGTCAGGTTTCTTATACCATGCAACCCCATAAAACAAATGATATTTCTTTATACGACGCTGGAGAGCCAAATGCAAAACTTCGCCGAAGTTCGGAGCCGCCTCCCCAACCCCTCGCTCCCGCTCTTGCCAACGCGTGGTGTCGGCCTGCCGTTCTGCCAGTGGCGTAGCCAGGGGAGGGGGTTCACAGGTCCCCTCCCCCAATCAAGTTCGAATACAGTTCTTTCGCCACAGCACACCACTGAATGCAATTTCGCGACTTATCGAGTTGGAACCAGGCAATTATTTGGGCTTCGAATATCATAGAATGCCTTGGGTAGTGACATGTCCGACGAGAAGACGTACTTAAGTGACACTGACAGCGGAAAGCTGAGTGAAGATGCACCGTGTGTCGGAGCGGCGATTGATGTTTAAGGTACCGAGACAAATAAACATAAATAGCTCATTGATACGTTAGGTAATGCACTTATTCGTGTCTTTGGGCTATGCTGGTCTGTTCGCAGTGCAAAAGTACTGTGGGTCTGGGACTCTACGTAGGTGCGGCACTGGCGGTACTGACAATGCTGCGTGGTTATTGCGTGAATACCGCACGTACCCCAAATCGCAAGTCATGGCTGCGCCCCTGCGCCTCTGTCCCTCACCCCACTCTCACCACCGCGCGTCGCCGGTCTGCTCTCCCGCTCCCCCCCCCCCCCACACACACACATACTTCTCTCGCTCTCGCCACCGCGCGTCGCCGGTCTGCTCTCCTGCCCCCCCCCCCCCCCCCCGCCCCGCCCTAGACACACACACTTCTCCTACTCTTGCCAGAGCGCAGTGTCGGTTTGCCGTCCCACCTCGTGACCGTTGATGTCGCGTAGTCCGTGCAGGAGGCCAAGGTCAACGGTGAAGAGCCGGCCGTGCGCCAGACAGTCGGAAAGCGTGCCGCCTTCCAGCGCCGGCAACAGCTGCGCCTCCGTCACCGCCAGTCTGTCGGCCGCAAACACGGCTGCCTCGAACGGCGGCGGTACGCGACACAACGCAATACGAGGCTGGACAGCGCGACGCTAAGGAGAGGACGCAGAATGCGCCAACACTCAGCTACGATAAACGCATGCTCATTAGACGTTGCAACCGAGTAGGTTCTGATAACTTCCAGCCATTCGACAGCACAAATGTTGTTTGAATATGAGAAAAGTATCTTGCCTAATGCATGCTAAACAAAAGATACACACATTCGTGTGGAAACACGACTTAAGCCTTACGTGGGTTTAAAATGCAATTCATATTTTCGACGCGTTCGGGGCGTATTTCTTATTTCCGATGCGTTAACAATATATCTTCAACTGGCAGCCTGCTTTTAACATTTCCGAAATGTTCACCCCGCGCTGATGCAAGGGAGGAGGCTAATGTGACCTCTCCACCTGCTACCCTTAGGTTTTTGATGATACCTCTTCTGCATGTCTTGTAATGGCGCCCAAATTTCTGGTAGCCTGTGGAACATTCAGGGTGCGTGTTTTATTTCTGGCACCATTACCGTGTCTCTGCCATATTTGGTTTCGGTGCAGTGGTTTTTGAGGAGCACAGCACGACGATTTACGGTCTGCGCGGTCGACGCCATTATGGCTTCCAGTATTAGGAAGAACGGGAGCTCGCTCATTGGCTGTGCGGCCCAACCAAGGACGTCATGACTACTTGAGTCCATTTCGCACACATGAGGAAATTTCGGGGGCGGTATCTCGCCGGCTTTCAGTTGTTTTTTTACATCTCTCTCCGCTAGCGGGGGCCATTGACAGCGTTTTTTATTTGGCTTCTGGGATCTTAAGACCCTCAGCACACCCTGCCTTAAACAATAACAAGCTCGCTCATTCCATGTTCTTTAATCAAGTACCTTTAAGTGTTATATGCCTTCGTAGTTTTGTGATTGATCAAGACTTCGGGTAAATAGGTCATGCGGAGGTTGATTAATATGGGGTTAGCGACCTGACACTACCCGAACCTTACTTTTTGTACTGTCCTCAATGAAAGCCTGACAGGGTTTTCCAAGTTTCGACGCGCCAGCGGTCGCTGTTTTAAGGTGTTCCATGTCCTGTCGATGGCCGTTGCATCAAACCTACCTCGAACGGTGTGGTTTAATTCACGATATTCAAGCACGAGTCCACGCGTTTGGGAGGGAATTTGTGTGTATGCATGTACGCATGCATGCATACGTGCAATTAGAGCATATGCTAATCTCAAAACAGCGAGTTTTCAGCAGATTATTTAGAACGCAGAATTCCAATATAGGTCATGTAAGGACATGTAAGGTCCTATGAGGTCAGCCAAAGCTAATGAGCTATGTTGCCAGTAGCGGAGATGCTAGATGAGCGAAAGCGACGCATGTAACCACCTTCTAATCGGGCTCGTGAAGCTGATGACGTCTTATTTCATGTACCAATGTACCCGTTCACAGGTTGTGACAAATGCAAGCGTCAAGCGTCGAAGGGACTGCGTATAATGTAGACAGCAGCTATGCGATTTTGAGTACCTGTATATGTAGAAAGCACCGCTTCTGACCACAGAAAGGCATTGTGATGGCCACATAAACCCGGTTAGAAGTTAAAAATTTGCTTTTGGGTGGTTTAAGAATTTGATCCAATTTGACCTCAGATCACCTTTGGATCAGCCCAACATGGTATTTTTGCGACTGGAATACTTTTATTCCGCAGCCGCAATCGATAAAACAAACTTAGTCGGAAGCAGATTGTGAAGAAAAGCATCGTTTTTGTAGGCTACTTCTACAGCAATTTTGAGTGGTGACCTGATTTGACCTGATCCATTCGGTGGACAGAAATAGATGGAATGGACTCCGTACAGCCTTATGGCATATTTCCGTGCCCTCAATATCCGTCTCGACGTATTAACATAGGTCAACAACTGGTTTTGGCATTTCGTGACCTCTGGTGATCTTACATTTGACCTTACGTCAAATATTTGGCACGCATTCTTCATGATTTGACAAGGCCTTCAAAACGATACCTTTTTTGTCACACGGCGTGTGGAAGATGGAGATGCCAGGGGCGTTGTCAACTCCCCCTCCCGGCCTGGCGCAGTGGCCCGAGACCCCGGCCAACCCTCCCTCCCGGCCTGGCGCAGTGGTCTGAGACCCGACCAACTCCCGCTCCCGGCCTGGCGCAGTGGTCTGAGACCCGGCCAACTTCCCCTCCCGGCCTGGCGCAGTGGTCTGAGACCCGGCCAACTCCCGCTCCCGGCCTGGCGCAAGGGTCTGATACCTGGCCCAACTCTCTCTCCCGCCGTAGCAGTGGCCTTTATACCCGGTCACTCCCTCGCCGGCCTGGGCGCAGTGATCTAGACCCGCCAACCCCGCTCCCAGCCTGGCGCAGAGTTTGAGACCCCAGCCACTCCGCTCCCGGCCTGGCGCAATGGTCCGAGACCCGTCCAACCCCCCTCCCGGCCTGGCGCATTAGTCCGAGACCCCGCCTATACTCCCCTCCGGCCTGGCGCAATTGTGTCGCGAGACCCGCCAACTCCCACTCCTCAGCTGGCGCAGTGGTCTGAGACCCAGGCCTAACTCCCGCTCCGGCCTGGCGCAATGGCCGCTACCGGCCAACTCCCACTCCCATTCTGGGCGCAGTGGTCTGGAGACCCCGGCCTACTCCCGCTCCCGGCCTTGGCGCAATGGTCTGAGACCCCGGCCAACTTCCCGCTCCCGGCCTGGCTCTCTGAGACCCCGGCCTACTCCCGCTGGTCTGAGACCCCGGCCAACTCCCCCTCCCGGCCCGGCGCAGTGGCCTGAGACCCGGTCAACTCCCCCTCCCGGCCTGGCGCAGTGGTCTGAGACCCCGGCCAACTCTCCCTCCCGGCCTGGTGCAGTGGTCTGAGACCCGGCCAACTCCCCCTCCCGGCCTGGTGCAGTGGTCTGAGACCCCGGCCAACTCCCCCTCCCGGCCTGACGCAGTAGTCTGAGACCCCGGCCAACTCCCCCTCCCGGCCTGGCGCAGTGGTCTGAGACCCCGGCCAACTCCCCCTCCCGGCCTGGCGCAGTGGTCTGAGACCCCGGCCAACTCCCCCTCCCGGCCTGGCGCAGTGGTCTGAGACCCCGGCCTACTCCCGCTCCCGGCCTGGCGCAGTGGTCTGAGACCCCGGCCTACTCCCGCTCCCGGCCTGGTGCAGTGGTCTGAGACCCCGGCCGGCCGCGAGTTCACGGAGCTATGCATCATACACATACGGCCAAAACGTGTGGA
This sequence comes from Pollicipes pollicipes, assembly GCF_011947565.3. NCBI lineage: Eukaryota > Metazoa > Arthropoda > Thecostraca > Pollicipedomorpha > Pollicipedidae > Pollicipes > Pollicipes pollicipes. Next base: position 33,463,591 of record NW_023596297.1, on the reverse strand, counting down.
AAGATACACTTTTGCACTACGAATTGAACGAGGAACACACCTGGTAAGGTTTTGTGTCGCTCTGAAGCATCGCATCGTATGTAGAAGGATGCAACGCCGAAAAAATGCGATTTGGGGGAAAATATTACATTTCACATGGCATATTGAAGTCAAGTATTGACCCAATAGCATGCAACTCATTGTCAATCGCGCGATCTTGTTGAGAAAAAACTGCACCGGTGTTCTTTGCTAAGCTCTATCGTTCTTAATTTTGGAGACGGCAGGGGTCCCATCGACCCCCCCCCCCTTCCCAGCAGTCCGTGTTATGAAAAACGACGAATCGGAGCGGAGTTAAGAAGCCACCTTGTCAACTAGCATATTTTGGAAGAGGCTGAATCAGGAAGGTAACCAAGTTGAACCTAACTTTCTCGTACAATCCAACTTTGAAAGACAAAAGAAGAGGATATGTGATGGATAATCAGTGTATTACACCATAGGCTACAACGACATAGCGTATAGAAGCCATCTTTCAGGACGCCGGATGGTACGAGTGACAGCACAGCTACTTAATACTTAGCCTGGCCTATGCCTAGCAAATGTTCATCTGTGCAAAACCGCTGCGCGATGCACGCATGAAGCACGTCTAATATGCTCGAATGAGATAACATGTCCCTACCGGCCCAGGCAGCAGCACCAAAGTCCACAAGCAGCAATCGCAGCCTTGCCAACGTTTCATTGACACGATAAAGACCAGAAAATTTCATGTTAACATCCCAATGGCATTATCATGGCACTAAATCAACATTGATCGCGTGTATAACTGAAACGAAATCTTTCTTATGGCGTGGTTAATAGTAAGAAATCTTACTAATAACCGCGCTTAGAAAGCACTACCACATAGCAAGAAATATACGACCAATAGCACAGGCACTGCGTCACTGGTCAGAAGTAAGGCTGGTACCGCTGGTACCGCTCTCTTCAAGATAACCCCATCCCTGCTACTGTCACTGTTTCTTCGGTACGCACGATGTCCAGACGCCGCCTTTCACTCAATCTACGCTTCAAAGTAGCGACCAGGCCTTCTTGATGCATCACGACTATCTGTCAAAAAAACTCCAGCCGAAAAAGGAGGATTTCTTTTCCTTAGGCTGCTCTTGCCAGTCGTAAAGTGGCATAGCGTCATCAAAAGATCTACTGCTTGACCCGGTCGCTCGCTGTGGGCGATGTGGGTCGCGCTCATCCCACTGACTGCGAGGTCGGTTATAAACTGGGCCCATAGCGTATTGTTGAGAGCGCCATCTCTCACCCCGCGACCCACCCTGCCCCCCTGCTGCCGACGTGCCACCCGCATTTCTGCCGGGCTGAGTCATACCCGTATAGCTGGCACCATACCCATGCTGGACCCTGGTCAGTTGAGCTTGAGTATCCACTTGCCTGAGCAGAGCCTGCATGTGTTTTTCTGTCCAGTCGCGTAGCTCATTACGGGCTCTAGATTTCACCTTTTCGCTTGTGAGATGCTTCGATAGGGAGTCAAACAATGCTAGCGTGCCATTTTGCACCTGTGTGTGGATGTTAGCCAGCTCTTCGCTTCGTACTGTTTTCATTATTGCTCGGTAGTGTTCTTCCACTCTTGGTCTGATGGCTGTGTTCAGGTTTTCTTCTGCACTTGCCTGCTCTCTCCTTTCGTTCAGGCTGCCTTCGTGAGAGCGGAACTCCTGCTCCATCTCCACGCTCAAAGCCATGCGCTGACTATCCACGGAACTTCCACATCGATCTCGCTCACGATCAAATTCGACCAACGCTTCTCGCCGGCTGGTCTCATGATTTTTGATCAGATTAGACAGCGGCATAAGAGGCGATTCCTTCAGAGCGTGCTGCATCGTCTTTTGGTACTGCTGCAGGCAGCGGATCTTCAGGTCCGCGTTGTGAGCCTCAGACCTTGCTTTCAGTTTCTCGGATGTGTTGTGGAACGCTCGAGCAATATCCGCGTACTTCGCTTCGAGCCTGTCCAGTAGCCGGTCGCTCACAACTTCTCCATTGTCGTGACCAGCTATCATCTTCTCAGTTGTCACGAACGTAAGCCGTATCTGGTGCACGATCTTGTCGTGCGCCGCGCGCAGGTCTAGCTCTGTCATACGCCCGGCCTTCCCCGGCTCGTGCGCATGTATCAGCGCGTCATACTTGGCCTCGGCTTCCTCCATCGCCAGAGCCTGGTTCACCGCGACAAGGGCTTCGACCAGCGCCGCGCCGTCCGAGGGTGACCGCGTCACGGCCGTGGCCAGATCCGCGAAGTAGCGGGCTAGCGCCCGCGCCGGGACGGCCGCGATGAAGCGTTTGACGGACCTTTGTGATGCCAGGAAGGACGCTAGGTCCGACGGTGAGGTCGCCAGGCCGCCGCGGGCTTCGCGACTGTGAGGGTCGTCCGCCGACAGGAACAAGAGCGCCGACTGGTGCCAGTCGCTGGCCTCCTGCATGGCGACCAGCGCCTGGTTATTGACGGGCCGCGCATCTGCCCACTCGTACAAGACCTCAAAGTCCTCCTGAGCGCCCGTGGCCGTTCGGCCAGCCCAGTCCCTCATCAGGAACAACACCTCCTGCAGAGGGGTGCATCTCCTCACCGCCTGAGCAGCAGTACCCACGTCCTTGAGCAGGTGCAGGTTTCCGAGTGTGCTGAAGTTGTCGGCGCTGATGTGCACCACGAGCACGGAGCTGAGCACGGCGCTGATCATCAACACCTCAGCGCCCCGTTCCGGGCCGTCGTCGTCCAGCGCTCCCCACGTGTCCAGCAGGAGCAGCCCGGCCCGCTGCCCCGACGGCAGCACCACTGGCAGCAGTTCGGACCACATGGCGATGCCAGCCGCGCATAGCCGGTCGCGGTCGCCCGGAAAGCCGATAGGAGGCGGCGCCGGCTCCGTGCCGCCCACGGCACTCACCACGGCGTTCAGCAGCGCCGACTTGCCGGAGCCGCGTGGTCCCACGATCGACAGCACCACCACCGGCATATCGCCCGCCTCGGGCGTCACAAGGGCTTCCTGCAGGGCTTGCTCGTTCAGTGCCGGCGGCTGGTCGCCGACGGCGGGCGTGAACACCGTCACCGCCCTGGCCATGGCGACGGGCTTGCCGAGCGCGGCACTCGCCTGACCGGCTCCGTGGCACACGTCGAGCTGGATCGTGAGCCGGGCGCAGCGCAGAGCAGCTCAGCACCACTCAGATCGCCTCGGACCACGCGGAGCGCACGCGCCCGGACCCGCCTCTGTTCAGATCCGTCTGCCGCGCCGGGGGCCGCGGGCTGAGCGCCAATCTCGCGATGAGTCACTGAAACGGGACTTCCCGGCGCAGGGGCGCAGGAAGCTCCCGAAAGTGGGCACAGTCTGTTTTTGCGGCTGACTCTTTATGTTAGCACAGAGTGCTAGTGCTGACCTTTCTCGTTAGGTGGGGGAGGTCGTCGTGCTCCCTGCCCTTGTTCCGTCGGCTCTGCCCCCCGGGAGATATCGCTGCGCCGACAGCTGCCTGCAGTGGCGCGGCGTGTGACATGCTGCAGCGGCTGGCGTCGCGGGCGAGCGGGCGTCACTGCACGAAGTTCGCGAGCGGCGCTTCAGACAGGCTAGACCAGACTCCAAATGCTGATCAGGTGGTTGGGTTACGACCCTGAGTGCAAAGCTACGGTTTAGCTGTCTCAAGCCAGGATTAGATCCAGAGGCGGTGGCCACGGGCCATCCCCCCCCCCCCCCTTGGGCCCATTAAGCTGCTCAGTCGGCCTACACCGTTTCCGGGGACCTATATGCTCACTTGCAGGGCCACTGCGACCGTTAAGCAGTCTTCCACTTTGTCCTTGACTTTTAGCATTTACTCGGGGGCCCTACAATGTTGATGGGCCCTTCCTGCTAGCGTGCTGGGGCGCTCTTATCAATCTTATCAATCAGGGGCCTTCCACAGATTCTTTCCATTCGCCGGAAAAGCTCTGTACGTTATAGCTGGGGCCCCATATATTAACACGCCGGGGTATTCTTGTGCTTAGGCGCCCTTTATGTCGGTCTCGGTTAACCTATCGGCACACCCGCGATATGCTCATGGGCCCTGTACATTGGTCTAGGGCGCTCCCAATTCCCTGCCACTTGCTTAGGGCCCTTTACTCTTGTCGGGCGTCCATCTGTTAATCTCCTTGGGCACATCGGTCGTTCGCGGCACACCAACTTGGGTCTTGGGTGCTTCATATTTGAATAGAGAGCCCTACACACTTGTAGGGGCCTCATCTGTCAACTTGCCCGGACGCACTGGATTGCTTGAGGCCCTCCACATGGGGCCTTTTAATGTTAGGCCCTACGCTCCAGTTGGGGGCAATCTGATGGCCTGCTCGGGCACACTAGAACCTTCACGGGCCCTTCACACTGGGTCTTGGGTGCTTCTTATTTGAAATGGGGGCCCCACGCACATGTCAAAAGCTTAGTTGATAACCTGCTCGGGCATATTCGATCGTTCAGGGCCCTCTACATTGAGTCTTGCGTGCTTCCTTTTTGAATGGTGGGCCCTACGCGCTTGTCGGAGGCCCCTCTGCTCACCTCCTCGGTGACAGTGGATTGTTCGGGGGCCTGCACATTGGATTTTGGTGTTTGAATTTAGGGCTCTACTCTACTATCGGGGCCATCTAATACACTGCATCTTTCGGGGCTCCCCGCACTGGGTTTTGAGTATTTCTTATTTGAATGGAGGGCCTTTTGCTCTTGTCGGGGCCCATTCTGATAAGCTGCTCGGACACATTGGACCGTTGGGGACATCAACATTGGGTCTTGGGTGCCTGCTATTTGAATGGAGGGCCTTACTCTCTTAACTGGGGCCCTATCTGTTAACCTGCTCTGGCGCACTCGATCATTTGGGGGCCCTCTATACCGTGTCGTGGGTTTTTCATAATTTAACGGAAGGGCCTTCTCTCTTGTCGAGGGCCTCTTCTGTTAACCTGTTTGGGCATACTCGATTGTTCGGGCACCCGCGTTGTTTCTCGGGGGCTTCCTAGTTGAATGGACCTTACGCAATTGTTGGCGCCCCTTCTGGTCGCCTTCTCGGTTACACTGGGTTGCTCGGGGGCCCGGTATATTAGCCTTTGGTGTTTGAATTTAGGGCCCTACGATCCTGTCGGGGGCTATCTGGCAGTCTTCTCGGGTGCACTCCATCTTTCGGGGGTCCTCCGTACTGGGTTTTGAGTACCTCTTATTTGAGTGAATAGCCCTACGCTCTTGTAGAGCCCCTTCTGATAAGCTGCTCATGCACATTTAGTCGTTCTGGGACCATTTACATTGTGTTTTGGGTGCTGCTTAACTGAATGGAGGGCCCTACGCTTTTGAGGGGCCCTGTCTGTTAACCTGCCCTGGCGCACTCGATCATTTACGGTCCTTTGTATTGTGTTGCGGGTACTTCATATTTTAACGGAAGGCCCCAAGCTCTTGATGGGCACTCTCATCCGTTAACCTGCTCTGGAGCACTCGATCCCCCGGGGCCCTCCATGTTGTCTTGAGTGCTTCTTACTTGAATGAATGGTCCAATGTTCTTGGCGGGCCCCATCTATTAAGCTGCTCGGGCCGTTGGCGGATATAAAGGGAGGAGCACCGGACCACGTCCCATGGACCATGCAGAGGAGACCCATGGGCTTCAAAGTGGCCGATAACCGGCTGAACGGAAACAGTTTTCTAATAAAGAGAAAGACAACAAAATTGGGTGTGCTTGGGCCTATAGACAGCATATAACGGTTGCAAACGAAAGTAAGAGTTTATGAGCAAGGAAATTTCAATTTGTACTGATTGAAAGGGTGGTGGTTTAGAAAAATTGTGGGGCTCATTATGCTTCCCAGAGGGCTTACACTGCTGCCCGGGCCGTATATGCCCACTTGCCTGGTCAATCTGATCGCCAAGGAGCCTTCCACGTTTCCCTTGATCTCTTAACAGTTTTACATTTTCCGTGCATTGTCTCAACGTCGCTGTTGGGATACTATCCGTTTTTATGTCCTGGGTACCCCTGATCAATCAGGGGCACTTCGCCGACTCTTCTCATTCGCCCGAAAGGCTCTATACGCTTTACCGGGCCCCATATGTCAGGGTATACTCAGGCGCTCAGGAGGCCTTCATATTAGTCTTAGATTCTTTCCACTTTCTCAGAGGGCTTTGTGCTGCTGCTGGGGCTCAGATAAGGTAAGGGACCGAGACAACCGATACTCAGGGCCCCCCTTCTTTGATCGTGGGCTCTTTCTCCTTGATCTCATTTGCGGAGAACTCTTCGCTTCTATCGGGCTCCTTTTGTCAACCTGCCTGGGCACTTTTGATCGCAAAGCACAATTCATGGTCTAGCACAATTTCCGTTTGCCCACATGGTCCTGTGCTCTGGCCGGGGCTTTATATGTCAGTCTGCCGGGGCACTACCGACCGTTTAGAGGCCCGCCACGTTGGTCTTAGGTCCTTTTCACTTGCCGCGAGTACCCTATACTTGTTGACGGGAACCTCTTTATTGGCCTCGCAGAGCACCCATGATCGGTCAGGTTCTGTCCGTATTAGCTTTGGTGCCTTAGCCTCAGAGCAGCAGTCGTATATGCGTCGATGAATTTTTAAGCGCACTTGTCGGAGGAGATTTTGCGTGCCTCCAACCTTCGCATGTGTCATTCCCCTTTGCGATGGAGTGTTTGTCACTTACAAAGCTTGTACATCACGCTCTTAACATATTTTGAATGCTAGAATATTTCATACTAACTTATAGCAAATCACAAATTTTACATTAGTCAGCAGTCATCAGCTGATTACACCGCTCAGCCGGCTAGCCGTAAATAAGCTAGGATACAACATGCAGTCTAGGAATAATACAACACGTAGTCCATCGCACCAGTCTCAGCATGGGTGGAAGCTGCCAAGCGACGGCAGTAAATATTTGAACCAGTGCACCGTCGAATGTTAACTGTTTTGGCCAGCGGGCTTCCCCGTTTTTCAATCGTGTGTGGCGCTGGATGTGGCTGAAGTCAGCGAGCGGACTTCCCGCCGTTACGCAAACACGACTCTGATCTCGGTCGACCGCCGGGCGAGGTGGGTTGGCGCCATCTGCTGCTGATACCGACCCCCTCCCCCTCTTGTGATGACATCAGTCTGCAGGGGCCTGTCTGAACCACTATCAGCTGCCATTGGCTGCCCGATAAAGGCTCTCTGGGGCCCTGCGAGGGGAGTGACGGCACTATGCAATGTCCGGCGCGGATCATTTTTCGCCACATGGTATCTGGTCAGTTTTGACTTCAGTTTGTGAGAACGTGCCACACCGTGTTGTTTTATTTTACTGGATCTTGTCAGCCATCAGTCATGTGTTTAAAACATGTACTGAAAGGACCGTTCCACATTATCATTCCCTGCAGTTAACAACCCTGTTCTTTCCTAGACTAGTCATGCAAACACCACACTGAATTTTTGTTTGTTGTGTGTGTGGTTGTTTTGTGCTCATGTTAAAAAAGAGCATAGCCAGCGTATCTCAATCATTCCTGTTTGCAGTGATGCAATCATTCGTGTTTGCGCTGATGCAGCGCGAATTGTTCCAACGAAAAAGGCAATTAAAGGGAATGTTTAACATCGGAAGATATCTAACCAAGCATCAGGCATGATGAAATAAGCTCACGTATTAGCTCACGCTCACAAATCGCGTTTCGGTATAAATGACTCACGCATTTGGGCGCCTGCTACTTATGACGGACATAAGGACGAGAATCGAATATCCTAAGAAAAGCACTGTTATCGGAAATCAAATGCAAGGAAGCAAAATGTCATCACCGAAAAACATATAACACCATAATAAAAGATCGAAAGCGACACGCATACGCTCGCTCGTTGAATTCACACATATAAATCAACACCACCACCTTGCGGCACGTAGAATACCACAAGGGTGTCACGCCGTATGCTACAACGACATCTCCAACGAGACAACTTTGACAGCGACTCCTTACGCCATAAAAACTTTCCATGACGTAACCCAGCGATGACATAATGGGGACTATATTCACTGCTTCGTGGAATTGTATTATTTAGAGGAGTCTTTTATGTTTGACCGCACGTGTAAAATTTTGTTTTATACCCGCTCATGGATATAAATAACTCAAGCTTATTCTAAGCAACCACCTGAAAATCGTAACCGCTAGCCGTAGCCGTAGCTGCTAGGGGGCTAGACAATGTTATACGCTTTATCCACTTCGAGCTGCCAAGTTCGCAGTGTATAAAGCTCGCAGTGTAACGCAGTTTCGGGGGATAGGTCAACCTGAGAAGTTCTGGAGCACGGGCTAACCTAAGTCACCCATAGCTAACCCACTGTATAAAGCTCGCAGTGTGACGCAGGTTCGGGGAGGGGTCAACCTGAGAAGTTCTGGAGCACGGGCTAACCTAAGTCACCCATAGCTAACCCACTGTATAAAGCTCGCAGTGTGACGCAGGTTCGGGGGAGGGGTCAACCTGAGAAGTTCTGGAGCACGGGCTAACCTAAGTCACCCATAGCTAACCCACTGTATAAAGCTCGCAGCGTAACGCAGGTTCGGGGGATAGGTCAACCTGAGAAGTTCGGGAGCACGGGCTAACCAAGTCACCCATAGCTAACCCACTTTCCGCCCACAACAACCAAAAATACGGGCCGCAGCCAATACAGTGGAATGTCGTTGCAACATGACGGCAAAGGTATTTTTGCTAGTAAGACTTTGGAAATCCAAGATACTGTCTTATCCCATGTTTACCTGTAAATATGTTGCCACCCAGCTGTCGACAGAAACAAACTACGCAAGTAAAATGTGGGGAACACAATGGTTTGCGTCTCAAGAAACCCTCATTTGCCTCTACATCCCTCTGTCATCCTTGTGACAAAGACAGTAAGGCATGCAATGTGAAAATCAAAACATCAAACCAGGGCGAAGTGGTCCCAGTTCAAACATGAACGTTTGACTTAGTCCGGTCAGTGGCCAGAGGAACATAACATGACACCTCTGCTCATTTACAAGACATTAAAATGGGCGTTAGACGATACTTAAATCGCAGCGGTCTGTTAGTTACGCACGATCGTGCAGGGCCGTTCGAGCAGCGGAAAGCGCGAAAATTGAGTGACCTCAATCGCTGGCTACAGAGACCACCGGATGCTACCAGCCACCGTGCGAAGATAGAGAGTGTAGATCATTTTTACCAATCAACGTTCGTGCGAAAAGAAACATCATGCGTCGACGACAAAATTTGTGCCCGGTTTCTGTCATACAAGTATAGGCATATGCACGTTGGGTTCATCTCCGGCTTTACAATGGCTTCCGCAGATGTGAAAATGAAAAAACCGTTGTCGTGCACGGGCTGTAAGGCTTGCTCAGGCACTCACTTGTCGGGCAGTTTGGAGCAGGCGCGGATCAAGCGAGGGCAGACACCCTCGAGCCGCTGCTGTCCGAACCAGACGTCATCCCGCCATACAGCGGCGCACTGCGTCAACCGGACAGCTCAGACAGGCGGCAGACATCGCAAGCAGACGAGCAACACCTCTGACAGACACATGACACATCGGACAGATCGTCAATACAGTAGGCGAAAAACTCACAAAGCAGACAGACACCGGCAGATGACACATGGACCGAACAGACGGATAATACAGCAGACTCCTGGCGCATGAGACAGACAGCCGACACATGACACATGGGCCAACAGACGGATAATACAGCAGACTCCTGGCACATCAGGCAAAAGCCGGCACATGACACATGGGCCAACAGACAGATGATACAGCAGACTCCTGGCACATCAGGCAAAAGCCGGCACATGACACATGGGCCAACAGACAGATGATACAGCAGACTCCTGGCACATCAGGCAAAAGCCGGCACATGACACATGGGCTGAACGGACAGATGATACAGCAGACTCCTGGCACATCAGGCAAAAGCCGGCACATGACACATGGGCTGAACGGACAGATGATACAGCAGACTCCTGGCGCATCAGACAGACAGCCGACATATGACACATGGGCTGAACAGACAGAGGATAAAACGGAATGCTGGCGCATCAGACAGAAAGCAGACACATCGGGCAGAGAGAGAGCTGATCCGACGGATGTCACACAGATTAAACACACAAACAACAGCCAATATATTAGATGGGTAGCCAACACATCAGACAGAGAACTGAGGTGCAAATAACCATTGCACTTGCCGCACCCTTAAAACCCAAGAACAAAATAACTGACTAGACATAGAACTGACACATGGAATCATGGAAACGTGGACTGTTAGGAATCAGATAGGGCTGCCTGGGGCAGACTGCTGACGTATTAGACGGAACTGTCCGGTACATGGACTGCTAGGAATCAGATAGGGCTGCCTGGGGCAGACTGCTGACGTATTAGACGGAACTGTCCGGTACATCAAAGATGCTGCATACATTTGGGGCACCGTCTTTCGCGAAGAACACTTTGTGGAGCTTTGCATCAATGGCATACCAATGCATCAGCAAAACATCCGGAGCATAGCCTTTGTTACATATGCCCGTAGTTCCGGGAAAAAAGTCAACAGACAAAAAATTAACGGATAATGGCAAGGAGTCAGATTGTAAGAGGTCGCACGGGAACAAAGCAGAAAGTAAAAAGTAAAAATGGCGAAACGTCAAACGTGACAAAAGTCAAATGGATGAAAGCAGGACAGATAAGAAGTCAAAAGGATAAAAGTCAGAGGCCAAAACAATTAGGCGAAAGGCCAAAAGAGATGGAAATCAAATGGATATGGGTAGAACAGAAAGTTAATCAAAACGCATCAGTCTTGGTCAGAAGTTTTGGATTTCATACGGCTTACAAATCCACTAAGGGCCTTTGAACAAATGCTCGTCCAGCATGACAAAAGTTAGAAGGTGCAAGACCCCCGTCCGCCCCCTCTTCGTCAGTGAGCTCGCCAGTGAAGCTAGCCTCGTCCCTTGACGAGGAATAACCCCAATGATGTTTCATCCTCTGATCTCCCGAAGGGACCTCTTGATCCAGAACAGAGCGTCCTGATTTAATACCGGGTGTCTTCTAATCCAGAATACGGACCTTGTTATTTATCGGGGTGTCTTCTAATCCGGGACAGGGACGTTCTGATTCTATAAGTGACCCTTCTGAGCTAGCAACTCCCTTAACATAAAACAGTGCCTCCTGATCCGGAGCAGGACTGAACCAATTAAAAGGGCTTCCTGATCCTCAAATTTGGCCTCACGATACTGAAAAGAGCCTCCTAAACCCAAGCAAGGACATCCTAGCTCAACTTAGGGGTGCTTGCGTATTGTCGTTCTCGGGGATATGCGCCTCTCATCGTCCCCTCTTATGGCATGTTTGAATGTGTAAGTGACCAAATGCTAGCACCTCAAAATCGCAGGCAGAGGTGTACAAATAAGGATATTGGGAACACGCGAAGCTGTTTTGCGACACGCAAGACATTACTGTCTGCATTGCGCTAAACTCGGCTTTCCATGGAACCTTTTTGTGCTCAGGACTAAGTACGTAATCCGGCTATTTCCCTGGCTGAGCTTTGGAACATCCTCGGTCTTCATCTGTACAAAGTTTGAGCAGCTTCACAACTTCAACTTGGTTAAAAATTTTCCAGGCAGGAGAGAGAGTCCAAGGCCGGCTGGAGGGTGCCACAAGTCACGGATTTTATCTGGAGGAGGCACCACGCGATCGACTGCCTCAGCATCCCAGCACCTACTTGCTTTTAAAGTATTTGGACGTATTATTTAGCTAAGTTTTTGCATTTTACTTTCATTCGTTGGGACGTTTTATCCTTTTGCCTCGTTGTTTATCTGGTTCATCGCACCTGACCTCTGCTATGTTTTATCCCTTCGACTTTTGATCATTTTGACCTATTGCATTTGCATTGACCTTTGTTCCGTTTATGTATTTGACTTCTGTCCTTTTCTTTGTTGCCCCCTTAACTTTTTGTTCATTTGACTTGTGGTCTTGAACTTTTCTCCTGCCTGGATTGTAATATTTTGAAGCGTTGACACTTAACTTTTTGTTTTTTTTAAATAAATTATTGTTGTTTGCCCATATCCACCCGAATCGCATCGTTTTTTGCTTTTTCCCATCCGACTTTCCCATAATTCAGTTTTGTCATTTGACTTCTTGGCTTTTCACTTTTTCCGATAACTGCGCCCGCATGCATTCAAGTAATCAATTGTGCACCTAATGCACGCAAACGCGTGAAAATTGCGTATGAACGTGGCCCCTCGCAGCTGCAGTCAGCTAGACACTGCAGAAGGACTTTGGACAATACATCAAATCTCGAAACTAATCGTTATATCAACGTTATTGCGTGAAGGATGCAAAGAACTACCCGTGGGAAAAGATTTAAACATGGAGACAACTTCCAACGATGACGCTGGTTAGGCCACAAATACTATGATACATGATGTTCTCACTGATTTCGTGAGCGTTACAGGCGACCGAGGCCTCAAACCTCCCTGCTGATAAAAAGGTGCACAACGGCGATGCATAACCAGATATGTGCCGAAATTATTCTATTTTGCCATTTGCTTAATCAATCCCAAAGTTCAGTGCGACGTCATAGTCCCGTATATATCAACACTGCCTGAGCCTGCACGCTGTGGTGGTACATCACAACAGCAGAACAGATAAGAAAGCAAAACAGGTAGGTTTGTAAGACCACACTTTGGTGTACTCACCATCGGTTCGTCAAGGCCTGATTTGAAGAGCTTTCTCATGTCGTACAGTGCAGTCCAGGGCTTTTGAGGCCACTTGGGAATGGTGCCGGATACCTTGGCCAGCAGCTTCTTCCGCTGTTTCTCGGAGGCCGGCTGCAGATACAAATAGGTTATCGATAGATAAGGCATGTGCAGCTTCGTCTGTAAATACGGCTGACAGTAGACATGTTGCACGCGAAGGATGGCAAGGCAAGTATATTTCACGTCCGCCTAAAAATTTGGGTAGTGCAGTTACGGTTGGCAGGCTGCACTATGTCATACGACACTATGCTAATTCGATTAATTCAGTGGTGATTTCGATCTCTCCATATCCTTGACGGAAAGGACAATCTGCAAGTTATTTATCATGAGTCGTTATGGTTCGGAGTTATTAAGCTGAGTCATTGGTTACCTAAGATAAGAGTTTTGAGCTCGAACTGCCAAAAAACCGAGCTTATATTACTGATTTGTTATCGCACAAATGCATTTTACAGTGACCCGGAAGTGCGGGCTGTATTTTAGCTTAGAATGTGTAACGAAATGCATTTCTTTTCTGTACGTGTCTTTATCGCACCAACGTGTTAAACAGGGATCCGAAAAAACGGGCGGTGTCGGTGTATGGCCGTGAAGGCTTTCAGTCAACCAGCAGCTGATGAAAAAGTGTTGATACGCATCGGTTGAAGTTATTAATGCGGACGTAGAACGTGCCTGGTCACCGGGTCAGGCAGCCGGATGGTGTAAACCCGATGGTCGAAAGGCGATCAAAACACACCGAGACAACGGCAACACACGTGCGACAGCTTCTGTCTACTCCGTATGGCTCCAGCGGGTACGCTAACAGAACAGATCGCGCGAGCGAGCTTCACGGGTGCACGTACAGCGGGCACCCCTCACATTCGCCGTTGACGCCAGCTCTGTGGCCCATCTGGCCATTCGGCATCCATTTGGCTTTCTAAACGCGGCCAGCCCCACAGAAGAGACGCCAGGCCGCCGCAATGGAGCGTCTGGACACCAGTCGGTGCTGGAACGTCCGCTCGCTGGCGTCCATCTGGTGCGCCTGAGAGGCGTGCGCCCAGGCGCAGCGATCTGACAGCGACGTGGTCACTGGCCCGCGGTCTGCAGAAGCAGCGTCGGTTTGGGCGGTGGGCAGCTCTGGGCCGAGAGGATTCAGAAACACTCGAAAACGGAATCTTGTGTAACAGCCCTTTTGGCGAGCGCTGCTGAGTGACACACTTGCATATTCGGACAGGCGAGTGGTGCAGGGATATGTACCACGAGCATACGCTCGGTCTGGTACGTGTCATCCGCCACGTAGACGGCGCCACTGTCTACGGTCGGAGAGTTCGAGAACCCCTGGCACCGTGGTCGGAGTCGATGTTACGAAATAAAACGACACGTTTACGCCCGTGTTAGGGGTCATCCATATACTACGCTACACACGGAGGAGAATGGAGGTTTTGATGGAGCGTAGTCAAGGCGCAACTAAGCAAGGATGAGCGGACTTAGGCGTCGTATCCGGCGTGGTTGCAAACCATCCTAAGTCTTTTAAAGACACCTCAGAGCCAGATCAAGTTTGCTTCCTCTCAAGGGAAGAATTCGGTCGCCCGCTTCCAACCCCAGCTCAAATACGGTCTAACGGGACGTAACCTTTTATGACGCTACGCCTAACAAAGCGCAACCCGGAAAGAGGAGGGAGTCTGCCTAGTATAAACAATGCGTAACCAGGGGAGGGGGTTGAAAATGGCCCAAAAGTGTGGCGGGATTTATTAATGGTCCTTAGTTCACTGTCCTGTGCACTGCACAAGCGTGGTCCGCCAACTACCTTGGTATTTGTCTCACCTGGTCCGTCCCACCTTAGCCAGATCGCAAAATTGTAGGAAACTGATCGATTGGATCGGAATAGACTACATTAACTTTCCATCCGTTCACAACTTCGTCTCAGTTCAAAAACTGAGAGCTTAACGCCAAGTCTCTGCTTAATCGGCTTAAACGTTCACTATCTACAACATGTCTGTCGCAATTTTTTAAATGTCCTGTAAAACCAAAAAGCTGACAAATATATTCTCCAATAGACTACGACGCAGCTTCTCGAAATAGCCTGGATAGAGGTTATGAGAACGATTATCTGACGTCACAGCAGACCACACTCCCATTGGACGTTGCATGCGGGCCGACCGACCCGACTCCGGATCTTACCGGTCTCAGTAGTGATTGATACTTCAACATTACCCGGGTGGTGCGGCCTCTTTTCAGGCTGCGTTCTAAGGTAGCGTTATGCTTCATGGAGACAAGTTGTATTTGCCGCCGGATTTTCAAAGGACTCCCTTAAATGTCATGAAATGATTTGAGAGGTGAACTCCTGAAAAAGTGCTATTTGAAAAGGCGTGATGGCGTTTTGAATGCTGATGGTAAATAGTTTATTCCAAGCTATTCTTGATTCAATTTCAAGACCAGCCCATTCGAAGTCCCAAGACAGCATGAGGGTATCAGTACGATTCATTTTTACACTGTCGAAGTACACTTCGGTTCAGTCTATGGCGGGAAAAAAGTTGCTAAGAGTAGCTCGCATAAAGTCATTACACTTCAGCCCACTTTGCAAGACATCTAAAATGTTTTCATCGCAACAGCGTAGCCAGTATGGATCTCAGTCCACCCATCTCAGTTGTTTCAGTGTGCTGTTTGGCTCCGCGGACACGCGGTAAACGTGGTAACCTCTGGAATTCCTAATGCGGTACGATAACAATACAGCAACGCGTCGCTATATCACTCATCAGTGTGCCCTGAACGAAAACTTGCACAACACGGTGATTGGCGGCTCATTTGCTTTTGCCGAACAAACAAGGACTTTTCGAAAGCATAGGGTCTTCTCATATGCAATCCATCGTTGATGATTGGGTAACATAACTTGTCTCTTTTATGATGCGTCTCGCGACAAGCTGTATCATTGACAAGTGTAGCAATATTGCTCTCGTCCAAAGATTATTTTCCTTAACTGGCTAAAAATGAAACCATTTAAAGCTCTGCTGACCATTCTTTTTCTCGGAACCCCTTCAATTACGCATCTTAGAAAAGGCTCCGTAAATTTCTGCCACGGCGATGAGAAAGAAGTAGTGCGTGCTGATTACATATATATATAGCATGATAGCATATGTAGCATCGCATATTTTTCCTAATGCTTATTTATGTACGTGAATGTATGTACACCTTGTTCAAACTAGATCTCAGTTACCCATTTGCCATCGAGAAAGCCCGGTATTGGCAGGAGATATTTGAAACTCAGCAATTTGATTAGCCATCTTCCACTTATATTGATGAGGCCCTGGTACATTTTGTAAGTTACCTCATTATAGCTGTACTTGTGTTGTCGAATGTAAGCCATCAAGCCTTCACCTAGAACGACGTCAATTTATCGCAGGCGCAAACCTACATTGTCGTTTAGTTGTCACATGGCTGTGCCATTTTAGACAAAGCATCGAAAGTTTGCCAGATGTGCCTCACTGTTTGTAGGATATCCTAACCGTATAACAAACATTTTTCAGGATTTTTGTGTATGGGTGCGCTACATCTTTATGCGTGCATTACTGACATTCCTAAGCCTGTGAAAAAATAACTGCACAAAAGACAACATACCAAATTAAGAGAGAGAGAGAGAGAGAGAGAGAGAGAGAGAGAGAGAGAGAGAGAGAGAGAGAGAGAGAGGGATATATATATATACATATATATATATATATATATATATATATATATATATATATATATATATATATATGGCGAAACGGAGAAAGGCGGAGAACTACAAATATATTATTTCTGATCACTACTCTTGATCACTTGACTCTTTCACTCCCGATCACTTAACTCTATTACTCTTGATTAATTTACAAATGGCGCACAACAGCGTGGTCCCATATTGTCATAGTCTAACTGTTCGATATGTTATACACGACTCGCCAGAAGTATTCTTAGGGTTTCCTGTATGTGGCAGTATCCTGTCAAATCGCGGTCATCGCCACTGAGCTACTTTCTCCGTGCTTCAGGTGCCGTTCTAGTAAATTACTGCTACACTGTTTTCAACAGTCCCATCCACTGCATCCCGCCGGTCGATATGAAAAAGTCAGGCCCGAACGGGGTGTTAACCCGGGAGAAAAATATGTGCGTGCCACCATGCGTGATCTCCAGCATGCGCTGACGGCACCTGACACAGCGCTCACCCAGCCGTCAGCGCTGGTTGTGCGGC